>NC_092767.1:28365812-28620528 GCF_047496795.1 Chiloscyllium punctatum
ATTCTCTTATTCCTCACATAAGTGTAAAATGCCTTTGTGTTCTCCCTAATCCGTCTGCCAAGCCTTTTTCGTGACCCCTCCTGGCTCTCCTCAGACCATTTTTGAGCTCCTTCCTCGCCTGCCTGTAATCCTGTAGAACTGAGCTTGACCCTAGCTTCCTTACCTTATGTAAGCTACCTTTTTCCTTCTGATAAGAAGGTCCAACGCTCTCGTCATCCAAGGTTCCTTTATCTTACCACTTCTTGCCTGTCTGAGAGGGACATATTTATTCGTCACTTGCAACAACTGTTCCTTAAACAGTCTCCACATGTCTATAGTGCCTTTACCATAGAACAATTGCTCCCAATCCATGCTTCCTAACTCATGTCTAATCGCATCATAGTTTCCTCTTCCCCAATTAAATATCCTCCCATTTTGCCTAATCCTCTCCTTCTCCATAGCTATGTAGAATGTGAAGCAGTTGTGGTCACTATCTCCAACATGATCTCCCACCACAAGATCTGATACCTGCCCCAGCTCGTTTCCAAGCACTAAGTCTAGAATGGCCTCTCCCCTCGTCGACCTGTCAACGGACTGAGTTAGGAAAACCTCCTGAACACACCTTACAAAAACAGCTCTATTCAAATCTTCTGCTCGAAGGAGGTTCCAATGAATATTGGGAAAGTTAAAGTCACCCATTATAACAACCCTACTACGTCCACACTTTTCCATAATCTGCCGACCTATGCTTTCTTCCATCTCCCTACTGCCTTTGGGGGGCCTGTAGTAAACCCCTAACGAGGTGACTGCTCCCTTGCTGTTCCTAATTTCCACCCATACTGACTCGGTAGGCAGATCTTCCTCGACAATGGAAGCTTCTGTAGCTGTGATACCCTCTCTGATTAGTAGTGCTACACCCCCTCCTCTTCACCCCCCCCCCCCTATTCTTTTTAAATGCTCTAAACCCTGGAACATCCAGCAACCGTTCCTGCCCCTGAGAAACCCATGTCTCTGTTATGGCCACAACACCATAGCACCCGGTACTGATCCATGCTCTAAGTTCATCACTCATATTTCTGATACTCCTTGCGTAAAAGCAAACACACTTTAACTGATACCTTGGTTCCTTCCCAGGAAAATGCTTCCCACTAGCTGGTCTACCTCTTGCTATTGCCTCATCTGCATCACCTCTCACCTCCGGTATACAGCTCAGGTTCCGACCCCCCTGCCATACTAGTTTAAACCCTCACGAACTACTCGAGCAAACCTTCCACCCAGGACATTGGTCCTCTTCCAGTTCAGATGCAACCCGTCCTTCTTGTACAAGTCCCACCTTCCCCAGAAGGCATCCCAATTATCTACATATCTGAAGCCCTCCCTCCTACACCAGCTGTGCAGCCATGTGTTAAGCTGCGCCCGCTCCCTGTTCCTCGCCTCGCTATCTCGTGGCACCGGTAGTAAACTAGAGAACACTACTCTGTTTGTCCTGTTTTGTAGCTTCCATCCTAACTCCCTGAAATCACATTTTATATCTTCGATCCTTTTCCTGGCTATATCATTAGTGCCAATATGTAACAAGATTTCTGGCTGTTCGCCCTCCCCTTTTAGAACCTTATACACCCGATCGGAGACGTCCTGGACCCTGGCACCAGGGAGGCAACATATCTTCCGGGAATCCCGATCCTGACCACAAAATCTCCTGTCGATTCCCCTAACTATTGAGTTCCCTACCACAAGTACTTTTCTATTCTGCCCCATTCCCTTCTTTGCCACAGTCTCAGGCTCAGTGCCAGAGAACTGACTGCTATGGCTTTCCTCTGGTAGGTCATCCCCCCAGCAGTATCCAAAACGGTATACTGATTGCTGAGGGGAATGTCCACAGGGGATCTCTGCACTGTCTGTCTGGGCCCTTTCCTCCCCCTAACTGTAACCCATTTATCCTTGTCCTGAGCCTTAGGAGTGACCAACTCCCGGTAACTCCTCTCAATTACCCCCTCAGCCTCCCGAATGATCCGTAGTTCATCCAGCTCCAGCTCCAATTCCCTAACACGGTTTTCAAGGAGCTGGAGTTGGGTGCACTTCCCACAGATGGAGCCAGCGGAGACGTGTGTCATGTCTCCCACCTGCCACATTCTGCAGGAGGAGCAAGCAACTGCCCTAGCCTCCATACCCCACTTATCTGAACACCCACTCAGTACTAAAGTAGAAAGCTTAGTTCAAGATGCTATAAAATTAATAACAAACTTATATTCAATAGAGGAAGTTTAGAATGAACCTTACTTTTTGTTTCTCTCCACAGGTGCTGCCAGGTTTGCCGAATTTCTCCAGCACTTTCTGACTTCATTTTGGATTTTGAGTGTCTGCAACATTGTGCTTTTATATGGCTGCTTGGTCATGCTGGGATCCAAATTCTTGGGAGATCTCCGAGATATTTCCATCCAGGCAAGTGGGGAGTATTCCATCACACTCCTGACGTGTGCCTTGGGGATGGTGGAGAGACTTTTGGAGCCATGAGGTACATCCCTCACAGCAGTGTTCCTGCCCCCTGAGCTGCTCTTGTAGCCACAGTACTTACATTGTAAACCCATTTCATTTTCAGCTCAATGGGAACTCCTAGCTTGTTGATTGTGGGGGATTCAGCAACACAAATCCTTGAATGTCAAAAGGCGTTATCGATGTGATCTATTATTGGAGGTAGTAATTGTTTCCCATTTGTGTGGCACGGATGTTAATTGCCATTTGTCAGCCCAGGCCTAGAACATAGAACATCGAACATTACAGCGCAGGACAGGCCATTCGACCCTCAATATTGTGCCAACCTGTGAAACCAGTCAGAGGCCTACTTAACCTACACTATTCCATTCTCATCCATATGTTTATCCAATGACCATTTAAATGTTTTTAAAGTTGGCTAGTCTACAACTGTTGCAGGCCGGGCATTCCATGCCTTTGCTACTCTCTGAATAGCTTCTTACAGCTTCTTACAGCTAGCGAATTTCTGATCCAAACCACGAAATCACCCTCAACCCCATGCCTCAATTAGGTTTGTGAGGCATGATCTACCTTTCAAAAAAGCATTTTGACTATCCCTCATCAACTTAGTCCTTTCTAGATGATCATAAATCCTAACTCTTCTAGCCTTTGCCAACATTTTACACACAATCGAAGTAAGGCTCACTGTCTCTACTCCCCTTCTTGAACAAGGGAACAACGTCTACTATCCGCCAGTCTCTGGCACTATTCTTGTAGACAATGACAAAATAAAGATCAAAGCCAAAGGCACTGCAATCTCCTCCCTGGCTTCCCAGAGAGTCCTAGGATAAATCCCATCTGGCCCAGGGGACATATCTATTTTCACACTTTCCAGAATTACTAACAGTTTCTCCTTATGAACCTCAATCCCGTCTTGTCTAATAGTCTGTATCTCAATATTCTTCTCAACAACATTGCCTTTTTCCAGTGTGAATACTGATGAAAAATATTCATTCTGTACCTCTCCTATCTCCTCGAACTGCACACACAGCTTCCCATTACTGTCCTTGACTGGTTCTAATCTTATTCGAGTCATTCTTTTATACCTGACATAAGTCTCGAAAGCTTTAGTGTTTTCCTTGTTCCTACCTGCCAAAACTTCTCATGTTCCCTCCTGGCTCTTCTTAGCTCTCTCTTTAGATCCTTACTGGCTGACTTGTAAATCTCAAGCACCCTAATTGAACCTTATCGTCTCATCTTAAGCCTCCCTCTTCCCTTGACAAGAGATTCAACTTCTTTAGTAAATCACGGTTCCTTCGCTCGAACACTTCCTCGTTGCTTGACAGGTACATACTTATAAAGGACATACAGTAGCTCTTCCTTGAACAAGCTCCACATTTCAATTGTGCCCTGCAGTTTCCTTCTCATCCTATGCCTCTTAAATCCTAATCACATCATAATTGCCTTCACAGCTGAAAATGTGTTGCTGGAAAAGCGCAGCAGGTCAGGCAACATCCAAGGAGCAGGAGAATCGAAGTTTCGGTCATGAGCCCTTCTTCAGGAAACAGGAGCCCTGAAGAAGAGCTCATGCCCGAAACGTCGATTCTCCTGCTCTTTGGATGCTGCCTGACCTGCTGCGCTTTTCCAGCAACACATTTTCAGCTCTGATCTCCAGCATCTGCAGTCCTCATTTTCTCCTCGATAATTGCCTTCACCCCAACTATATCTCTTGCCCTGCGGAATATGCCTATCCACTTCCATCACTGAAGTAAATGTAATCGAATTGTGGTCACTGTCACCAAAGTGCTCACCTACCTCCAAATCTAACATCAAGCCTGGCTCATTAGCTGGTACCAAATCCAATGTGGCCTTGCCCCTTGTCGTCTATCTACATACTGTGTCAGGAAACGGTCCTACACACATTGGACAAAAACTGACCCATCTAAAGTAAGCATTTTCAGTCAATATTTGGAAAGTTAAAGGTCCCCATAGCAACTACCCTGTTACTTTCTCTCCTATTCACAATCATCTTTACAATGCTTTACTCTACTTCCCTAGGACTTTTCGGAAGCCTATACAAATCTCCAGACAGGTTGACCTCTCCTTTCCTGTTTCTAACCTCAGCCCATTCTACCTCAGTAGATGAGTCATCATCAAACGTCCTTTCTGCCACTGTAGTACTATCCTTGTCTAACAATGCCTCACCTCCCCCTCTTTTATCATCATCTCTGTTCCTACTGAAACATCTAAAGCACGGAACCTGAAACAAACGATCCATGTCTCCAAAATGGCCACAACGCCAAAGTCCCAGGTACCAACCCATGCTGCAATTTCACCCACCTTCTTCCGGATGATCCTGGCATTGAAGTAGATACACTTCAAACCACCTTCCTGTTTTCTGTTACACTCCTGCGATCTTGAAACTTTATTTATGATCTCACTACTCTCCACCTCCTTTCCACTGGAGCTACAATTCAGGTTCCCATCCCTTGCTGAATTAGCTTAAACATTCATGAAGCACAAAAGCAAATTGCACCCCAAGGGTATTGGAACCCCTCTGGTTCAGGTGTAGACAATGCTGTTTGTAGATGTCCCACTTACCCCAGAATGAGCCCCAATTATCCGGGTATCTGAAACCGTCCCTCCTATAACATCCCTGTAGCCACATGTTCAAATACTCTGTCACCTTATTCCTCTCCTCACGAGCATGTGACATGGGTAATAAAACCAGAGACATCAATTCTGTTTGCTCTAGCACTAAGCTTCCACTCTAGCTCCCTGAATTTCTGCCTTAAAGTCCCATCCCGTTTCCTACATATGTTGTTGGTGCCTATGTGGAGCACGACTTGGGGCCGCTCCTCCTCCCACTTAAGGATACCGAAAACACGATCAGAAACATCATGAACCCTGGCACTTGGGAGGCAATACCTCAACCGTCAGTCTCTCTCGTTCCCACAGAACCTTCTATCATTCCCCCTAATTATGAAGTCCTCAGTGACTAATGTTCTGCTCCTCTTCCCCCTTTCCTTCTGAGCACCAGGGACATATGCTGTGCCAGAGTCCTCTACCTGGTAAGTCATCCCCCCCAGCAGTATCCAAAAATGTATACTTGTTATTGAGGGGAACAGCCACAGGGGGTCCCTGCACTGTCTGCCGGTTCCCTTTCCACCCACGACTGTAATCCATCTACCTTGCCCCTGTACCTGAGGTGTGACTACCTCCCTGTAACTCCTCTCCATTACTCCCTCAGCCTCCCGAATGATCCGAAGTTCATCCACCTCCGGCTCCACTTCCCTAACGCCGTTTCCGAGGAGCTGAAGTTGCCAGGATCTTGCTGCAGAGCCTCATGGAGTGCTTCAGTATCTGAGGAGGGAAGAATGCTGCTGAACATTGTGTGAGTATTAGAGAGCCCTCGGACTCATGACATTCTGCCTGAGGGAAGGTCAGTTATACAGTCACTAAAGATAGTTAGGGCTAGGACACAACCTTGAGGACCTCCTGCTGTGAGGGCCTGGAGCTTAGATGGCTGACCTCCACCCACCGCACCAATTGCTGTGGGTCTGGAGTCACATGTAGCCCAAACAAGACAAGGACAGCCCTAATCCTTAAAGGGCATCAGAGAACCAGATGGGTTTTAACAACAATTGACAAGGGTTTCATGACCAACATTAGAGTCATAATTCCACATGTTTATTAAATTGAAATTCTGACATCTATCATTGATAGGATTTGACCTGAGTCCACGATAAGAGTTGGGAAGTACCTGAATATGAGCCAGTTCAATGGCTGGCCTCCTGGCTGATTCAAAACCCAACTTGACATTTTTGTCCCAAATATGAAATGAATGTTTAAGTTTTATTATTTCTCATTGAGTGTAATATTAGTTTGCTTCTATTTGGTCGCGAGAAAATGGGAACACACACAGACTGAGTGAGGGCTGTCAACTACATGAACTTGAATCCTATCTGAACGATTGTGACAACACCCAATTTGAGATCGTTTCGTGAATTCGCTCAGTCCCATGTTTAAATGAACTACATATGAGCAGAGTGAGTTGTTTTACAAGAACTACAGATGAGCAGAGTGAGCTGTTTTCCCATGCAAAGGAAGGTATTACGTAGAAAGGCAGAAACATTATTTATGTGTGTGTGTGTGAGTGAGAGAGAGAGAGAGAGAGAGAACCATAAAGATGTACAACACAGATATATACCCCTTGGTCCATCTCATCCAGACATCCTAAATTAATCGAGTCCCATTTTCCAGCACTTGGCCCATATCCCTCTAAACCCTTACTGTACATATACCCATCCAGATACCTTTTAAATGTTGTAATTGTACCAGCCTCCACCACTTCCTCTGGCAGCTCCTTCCATACACGCACCACCCTCTGCATGAAAACGTTGCCCAATAGGTCTCTTTGAAATCTCTCCACCAATCCCGGCAAAATTCCTTGTCCGTTTATCCTATCCATGCCTCTCATGATTTTGTAAACCTCTATAAGGTCACCCTTTAACCTCCAATGCTCCAGGAAAAACAACCTCAGCCTATTTATCCTCTCCCTGCAACTCAAATCTTTCAACCTTGGCAACAGCCTTGTAGATATTTTTGGAACCCTTTCAAGTTTCACAATATCCTTCCGATAGAAGGGAGACCAGATTTGCATCCAGTACTCCAAAAGTGGCCTAACCAATGTCATGTACAGCCATAACATGATCTTCCAACTATGATACTCAATAATCTGACCAACAAAGGAAAGCATACCAAATGCCTTCTTCACTACATGTGACTCGGCTTTCAAGGAACTATGAACCTGCGCTCCAAGGTCTCTTTGTTCAGCAATACTCCCCAAGGCCTTAGCATTAGTGTATAAGTCGTGCTCTGATTTTTCTTTCTTAATTGTAGCACCTCACATTTATCTAAATTAAACTCGATCTGCCACTCCTTGGCCCATTGACCCATCTGAACAAGATCATGTGTACTCTGAGGTAACCTCCAATTTTGATTTCATCTGCAAACTTACAATCTATATGTCCCAGGTTCATATCTAAAGCATTTATATAAATGATGTAAAGCAAAGGACCCAGCACTGATCCTTGTGGCAACTTGCTGGTCACAAGCCTCCAGTCAGAAAAGCAACCTTCCACCAACACCCTCTGTCTTCTACCTTTAAGCCAGTACTGTATCAAATGGCTAGTTTTCCTTGAATTCCATGAGACCTAGCCTTGCTAATCAGTGCACCATGAGGAACCTTGTCAAATGCCTTACTGAAGTAGATCATGTCGATCACATCCACTGCTCTGCCTTGATCAATCCTTTTCACATGCACAATGCCATGTTGACTATCCTTAAACAGTCCTTGCCTTTCCAAATAAATTTAAGTCCTGTTCGTCTGGATTTCTTCCAACAACCTGCCCATGATCGACCAGGCTCACTGGTCTATAGTCCCTGGCTTTTCCTTACCACCTTTCTTAAACATAAGCCAATCCTCAGTCTTCCGGCACCACACCTGTGACTATCAATGATACAAGTACCTCAGCAAGGGGCCCAGCAATCACTTCATTAGCTTCCCACAAAGTCCTAGGTTATACCTGATCACATCCTGGGGATTTATCCACCTTTGTGCATTTTAAGACATCCTCTGCTGTAATCTGAACATTTTTCAAGATGTTACCATCTCTTTCCCCACATTGTATATCTTCCATGTCCTTCTCCACAGTAAACACTGATGCAAAATATTTGTTTAGTATCTCCCCAATCTCCTGTGGGCACACATAGGCTGCCTTGCTTGATCTTTGAGGGGCCCGATTCTCCCCCATTTACTCTTTTTCCTTAATGTATTTATAGAATCCCTTTGGATTCTCCTTAAATTCAGATAAATGCGAGGTGCTGTATTTTGGGAAAGCAAATCTTAGCAGGGCTTATACACTTAATGGTAAGCTTCTAGGGAGTGTTGCTGAACAAAGAGACCTTAGAATGCAGGTTTATAGCTCCTTGAAAGTGGAGTTGCAGGTAGATAGGATAGTGAAGAAGGTGTTTGGTATGCTTTCCTTTATTGGTCAGAGTATTGAGTACAGGGTTTGGGAGGCCATATTGCGTCTGTATAGGACATTGGTTAGGCCACTGTTGGAACATTGCGTGCAATTCTGGTCTCCTTCCTACCGGAAAGATGTTGTGAAACTTGAAGGGGTTCCAAAAAGATTTACAAGGATATTGCCAGGGTTGGAGGATTTGAGCTACTGGGAGAGGCTGAACAGGCTGGGGCTGTTTTCCCTGGAGCATCGGAGGCTAAAGGGTGACTTTATAGAGGTTTCCAAAATTATGAGGGGCATGGATAAGATAAATAGACAAAGTCTTTTCCCTGGGGTCGGGGAATCCAGAACTGGAGAGCATAGGTTTAGGGTGAGAGGGGAAAGATATAAAAGAAATCTAAGGGGCAACTTTTTCACGCAGAGGGTGGTACATGTATGGAATGAGCTGCCAGAGGATGTGGTGGAGGCTGGTACAATTGCATCATTTAAGAGGCGTTTGAATGGGTATATGAATAGGAAGGGTTTGGAGGGATATGGGCCAGGTGCTGGCAGGTGGGACTAGATTGGGATGGGATATCTGGTCGGTGTGGACAGGTTGGACTGAAGGGTCTGTTTCCATGCTGTACATCTCTATGACTCTATGACCTTATTTGCCAATGCTATCTCATGTCCCTTTTGGCTCTCCTGATTTCCCTCTTAAATATATGCCTAGATGGTCTCTGCTGTCCAAATCTGACATATGTCTACTTTTTTCTTTCTTAACCAACATCTCAATTTCTCCAGTCATCCAGCATTCCCTACACCTACCAGCCTTGCCTTTCACCCGAACAGGAACACATTCTCTCTGGACTGTCGTTATCTCATTTTTGAAGGCTTCCCATTTTCCAGCCATGTATAGCTTTGAGTGTGATTTTACAGATACAAACTCGATGGAGTGAAGGGCCATGTCGGTCCTGTATGATGCCATCATTCGATGATTTTGAACTGAATGGTATAATTTGTTTGGAGAAAATGTGACCGAGTGGAAGTTCCAGCTGTTGGTGTGGTCGGTATCAGCTTCAGGTTCTGTATTAGAGTGCTCATTCACAGAGAGAATTTCCCAAATCAGTCGTGTAACTGGATTAACAATGAAATTAGTGGGATAACAGTGGGCAGTGGAACAGCTCTCAAAAAGATCTACAACCTGAGATATTGAATGTCTGAGTAGAATGAAGGTCATCACTGAAACGAATTTCAAAAGGTAGCTAGATATTGATGGGACTGATAGTGAGTGAAATTTGCAAGAACTGTTGCTTGAAGCCAAAGTAGATTCCCTGAGAATTAACAGGATCAGATTAATCCAGTCTTTGGGGCATTCGAATACAGACATAAATCTAAATGCTATCACATCATTAAAATAAACCTGTTGTCGTAATTTGTTTGTTCAAAATTATTTTTAAAAAATTGAAGGTGTAATTACAGTTTCCCAGTGGAGATACCACACAATATAAAATAAAGTCTCTGGAACTGTGTCAGCTTCATCTCCGAGAGAATTCTCTGATTTCGACACATAGCGGGCAGCAGGAAGGGAAAGGTTGTATCACACAAAATGAAATGCATCTTCTCAGGGAAAGGATCAATAGAGTGTACGAGACCATGCTTGTTGTCGTTGGTGTTCCTGGTAGGTCTTGCAACAACTTAACTTATATAAACTTCTGCATTGAATTATCCTGATTTCTACTGACAACTGATAAATTATTATATTTCCATTTAGCAAAGCAAATCCTGATGGCAGACAATAATGTCCTCATTGACTGAGTTTAAAGTGAATAGTTTGTCAGTTCAGAGGCTCCTCAGTAATGTGTACATTGTGTGCTTCCCTATACTGTGGAGAATGGGTTTACACTGAGGCCACATTGATGGAGTTTGGCTGAGCACCGGCCCTGGCTGGTCTAGAAAGGGTTTCGGAAGACCACCCTCTCTCTGTGGTAGTTCACAGCCTGCTATCGGTCAGATGGGTTTTGTAACAACCCACCTCTCAGTGACACCTGGTGTTTCCCATTCCTTGATGGAAAGGGATTGTGTTGGTGGATCTTGTTCAGGCAACTCGCTCCAAATGGGAGCCCTGATAAAACAGGGTAATGGGTGGATTCAGCAGGTCATTAGGAATGAGGAGACTATGGGGGCTGCAGATAGACCATGGTGATGGAAAAGGCACAGCAGGTCAGGCAACATCCGAGGAGGAAGAGAGTCAAGGTTTCTGGCAGGACCCTTCTTCAGGACAGTTAAAGTGACCAATGTTGCATGGATTCAGGTTTTATTTGCGGGAGGTGCTATTCCATCGTTGACAGTTTGGGGGGTGGGGTGGGTGAAGTCATGCCCAAAATATGGACTTTCTTGCTCCTGGGATGCTGCCTGACATGCTGTACCTTTTCCAGCACCATGCCGTATCAACTCAAGTCATCAGGAGTGATAAGTGATGGTCAGCAAGGATGAGTTTGACAGTCTTGTGTGTTTTCATCAGTTAGTGGACGTGTGACGGCATCGTATTTGTGAGGACAGATCACTGGGAGGGTTGTTGAGAACAGGAGGCCAATTATGAAGTGTATTGTTGAATTCTTTGATTGTTGAACAGACAGGTCAGTGTGCCATTTGTAAAATGATGCACAGTACCATGGTACAGTGTCTAATAGGACAAACTCTAAGATGTGGAGTGTTGTGGCAGCGGATCTCCCACAGAGGATCAAACAACTTTGTCCAACAGGATATTTCCGTCGTTGCCCTTTGTTGCTGTTACACTTTGATGCTCCCCAAACAATAATGGTCTTCGTGAAGATGTATTCATTTGAGAATTTTATTTTGTCTTTGACTATCAATTTTGATAAGTATTTATTAGTCTGCAATGCAAAGCTGTGGATACAAGTCTAGTGAACTCCATGGAGAATGCTGGGTAAACTGTGGAGTATTCTAGCCCCAGCATTCACTCCGAATCTGAGAGGGGGAATCTCCATTCACAAGGAGAGGGCTGAGGAGAGAAGCTTGGGAACATAGGCCTCGACATCAAGCAGGAAGCTTCGCTTCATCCCAGATAAAGTGTCTGCTTTTTAAACCAGAGCGTTACTATGACCAGTGTTGTGGGGATTCAGATTTTATTTGCATGAGGGCTGTGCTGTACTATCTTGGATAAATGGTGCAGTTTTTCTGATTAAAGTGGATATCCAACCTGGGGCCTGGTGATTGGATTCACTGCTGAATACCTTCATGGGAAAGGGACTCAATACCCTATCATTTGTTCATCCATATTGTGATTAAATGCCCAGCCCTGTGGTTCACACAGTGTGGATATCGAATTCTGGAGGTAAACTGAACTGTGAAGACTCCAAAACCAAATAGAGGAATGTTGTGATCAATGTCCATACTAGGTGTCTGCTATTCTGTTTTACTGATCCCAGGTGTCATTGTGTGAGTGCTGTGGGCTTATGGGAAATTCCAACCAGTCAGAGTAATCTGGAAAGCAGATGAAATTGACTGCTGTTGAACCAAAAACACTTTGAGTATATGACTGTGTTTCTGTGAGTAACCTGCTGCTCATGTTCTTCCCTATGTCCTTTAAATGTGCAAATGATTCATTTAGAGAGAATGCGATGATATGGTTCAGATTCTTTAAACTTCATATGACATGGAACAACAATTATCTTTGTGTCATTACTTACAGTCTGGACTCAGGCAGAGAGAATGTTTGATTAATAACCTCAAGTCCTTATGTCCTTTCTCTTACAGTTAGTCTAGTGGTGATTGTAATTTTAGCTCGGGGCAAATGTGGTCTTTCTGTGTGCAGCACTCGCTATCTGGTGGCCATGACAATGTCAGATCTATTGTTCATTGTTTTTTATATCATCCTTCGCCGATTTCAACTTTATTATTATCCACTGTGTTTCCTGCAAATCACTCCCGTTTGTACCATTCTCTATGTCCTCAGCCGCTTGACCATTGATTGTTCTGTGTGGTTCACCATTGCTTTTTCCTTTGATCGATTTGTCACCATTTGTTTTCATGAGATGAAAACTAAGTATTGCACAGGGAAAACTGCAACCAGGGTTCTAGCAACAATCTGCATCTTCTTTTGTTTAAAGAACATTCCCAACTCCTTTGTGTATTACCCTGGAAAGATGATCAACAATGTTCCATGGTACTGTTATACCAGGCCGAGTTATTCTAATGACCCTTGGTGGATAGGTTTTAGATATTTTGAGACTTTTTTTAACACCAATGTTCCCATTCACTTTTATTCTCTTTATCAACATTCTGACTGTCAGACATATCTTCGAGGCCATTAAGGTGCGGAAGGAACTGAGAGGTCAGAGAAAAACAGAGAATGATCCAGAGGTAGAGAGCAGGAAGAATTCTGTGGTTTTACTTATTGCCATATCTGCCAGCTTCATACTTCTCTGGTTGTTGCATATTTTATATTTCTTTAATGCTGGTTATTCCTTGGATTCTGTTTCTTTTGGTCTCTTTGTACAGATTGGATATATGCTGAGGAACTTAAGTTGCTGCACAAATGCCCTTATTTATGTGGTGACACAGAAACATTTCAGAGACCAGTTAAAGTATGCCGTGACATATCCAGTTAGAACAATAATTCAATTGATGAATAAATCCAACATTAGGTGCAGCAGATAACGGAACGAGGAGTCCACGTGAGGAATGGACCGAAAGGAGAAGGAGGAGCAGCAACATGATAACACTCCTTTCCTCATGGGCAAGGACTGACTCCATCTGAGGGGCAAAATGACAGAGACTGGAGGGGTAAAGCCAGTGGAAAGGGCTGTTAGTAATCAGCAACAATTAGTAGGAAGTGGGACAACAAAAGCAAAACCAAAAGATAAATTAAATGTACACAAATGCTACATTTATCCCAAGTAATCCGTTCTCAGTGAGTGAAGAGGTTAGAAAAATAAATGATGTGGAGGAAGGTGTAATCGTTCACTGCAGGCCAGAGAGGGAAATGCAACGACAGGCTCCTGTCCACTCTTCCTCACTGAATTCTCTGAGCTACACATCTGGGCAAATTAAAACACACCAGGAGTTTCCTGTCAGAAAGAGGAAAGAACATACTGTAAGAGTTATGTGTCTTTTGATTGCACGTTTATTTTCAACAATAATTGACTTTGTTTCCTTTCTCTTCCTTGTGTTGATTCCTGGCAATCTCAAGTTGAGACTTTCAATTGATCAATAGGAAGCCCCAAAGACAAAAAGAATTTGATCAGTTTGAAAATACATTTGGCTTTCATTCCAAGACAATAAAATGCAAAGTAGGAGTAGACAAAGGCAGACTGGATGAAACTGTTTACCTGCTGCATTCTCTCACACCTCCTCGTTCCCTCACTCCCTCCCCCCTCTCATCCCACAGTGGTGACTCTGGCTATGCTCCATCCCTGGGGGAGTTAATTCCCGGATAGAGGGAGCTGATAGTTTCCCTTCTTTCATGTGTAAATCACAAAACTTTTTTTAAAAGTTGCATTCTCAGGTTAGCTGTAATAATTGATGTTAGCTAGCCAATACACCCTTCCCGCCGATGTATCCGTGAGCATGTGCAGAGACTAACGTGTCTTTTGACTGCCTACCATAATGTCATGGAGTCATAGAGTCATACAGCACGGAGACAGACCCTTCAGACCAACCAGGCCACACTGATCATGTTCCAAAACATAAACTATTCCCACCTTCCTGTGCTTGGCCCATATCCCTCCAAACCTTCCCTATTCATGAACTTATCCAAATGTAGTTTAAACATTGTAACTCTACCTGCATCCACCACTTCCTCTGGTAGTTCATTCCACACATGAACTAGTATAAATGATGCCCGTCATCTTCTTTTCAATCTTTCTACTCTCATGTTAAAAATATACCCCCCTGGTTTGAACTCCTCACCCGAGAGAAAAGCCCCTTGTCATTCACCTGATCTCTGCCCCACATGATTTTTTTAAACATCAATAAGGTCACCCCTCACCTTCCAATGCAACAGCCCATTTTTATATCTCAAGCCCTCTATTCTTGGCAACATCTTGGTAAATCTTTACTGAACCCTCTCCACTTTAATAATATCCTTCCTATAACACGGCAATGAGAATTGCACACATTAATCCAGAAGAGGCCTCATCAACATCCTGTACAAATTCAATATAATGTCAGAACTCCTACGCTCAAAAGTCTGAACAATGAAGGCAAGCATGCTAATCACCTTCTTAACCAGACTGTCTACCTGTGATGCAAATTTCAAAGGATTATGCACTTGAACCCTGAGGTCTCTCTGCTCTACAACACTACCCAGGGCCAAGGACCCACACTGAGGTCAGACTCACAGGTCGATCGTTTCCAGGCTTCTCCTCACATCCCTTCTTAAACAATGACAATTTAGCCACAGCTCAGTCCTCCAGTTCTTTATCCATGTTTATAGATGATACAAATATTTTTGCTCTGGGCCTGACAATCTTCTCTCTAACTTCTCACAAAGTCCTGGGACACACTTGATCAGGTCTTCAAGGTTTATCTATCTTCATGTTTTTCAAGATCTCCAGCACTTCCTCTTCTGGACTATGAAGTGTTTCTAAAACATCAGTATTTATTTCCCTGATTTCTCTAGCCTCCCTCCATTTCTTTCCCAACAATAATAACTGATGTGAAATATTCATTTATATCTCTCCCATCTCTTGAGTTTCAACACAAAGACAACCTCGTTGTTTTTCAAGAGATCCTACTCTCTCTCCAGTTGCTCCCTCACTCACTACTTATAGAATCTCTTTGAATAATCTTTACCCTATCTGCCAAGACGATCTCTTATCCCCTCTTTGCCTTCCTCATTTCCTTCTGAAGAATGCCCCTAAACTCTTTATGCTCTTCAACTCTTTTTTAAGGTGAACGGTGGAAGGTATAGGGGAGATGTCAGGGGTGGGTTCTTCACCCAGAGAGTGGTGGGGGCATGGAATGCGCTGCCCGTGGGAGTGGTAGAGTCAGATTCATTGGCGACCTTTAAGCGGCATTTGGATAGGTACATGGATGGGTGCTTAATCTAGGATAGAAGTTCGGCACAACATCGTGGGCCGAAGGGCCTGTTCTGTGCTGTATTGTTCTATGTTCTATGTTCTATGTTCTAAGACATTCAGTTGATCTCAATTGTCTTTCTAATAGATGTTTTTTTTTATTCTTGACTTAAACTTCAACATCTTTATTCATCCATTGCACCCTAATCTTACCAGCCTTGCCTTTCACTCTAACAGGAACAGAATATTTCTGAACTCTTGTTCTCACACATTGGAAGGCCTCCCACTTGTCAGTCATCCTTTTACCTGCGATCATTCTGCTCCAGAAAGTTCTTGTTTCATACCCTTTCATACCCATTTGCCTCACTCCAAATAAGAACTTTAACTTTTATCCTTTTACATAACTATTTTAAAATTATTAGTTGATGACTGGTCCAAGATGATCCCTGACTAACACTTCAGTTACTTGCCCTGCCTTATTTCCCAAGAGAAGTTCAAGAATTGATCTGTCTCTTGTGGGAAGATTTATATATTGATAGCGAAAATTCTCTTGCAATTGAACAAATACTTCACCATCAAAATCTTTTACACCTGGGAGTCTGAGTCAATGTTTGGAAAAGTAAAATCCCCTCCTATTACAAACTTATTATTCTTACTTATATTAGAGATCTCTCTGCATATTTGCTTCTCAATTGCCCTCTGACTTTTGGGGAGCTGGTAGTACAATCCCATCAAGGTGATCACCCCTTTCTTATTTCTAACTTCAACCCATACATTTTCACTAAATGATCCCTCAGCAATATCTTGCCTAATTACAGTCATCATATTTTCCTTAATCAAAAATGCCAGTCCTTCTCCCACCTTGCCTCTTTCTATCCTTTCTGTAAAATCATTGAGCTGCCAGTCTTTTCTATTCAGCAGAAGTGGGTACTACAGATGCTGGAGGTTAGAGTCAAAATCAGAGTGGTGCTAGAAAAGGGCGGCACGGTGGCTCAATACTCCAAGAAAGTGACTCCCTGCACATTGCAGCACCTCGTCAACCATTGATTTATCTGCCCTGTCCTTTTATTCCTTCCCTCATTAGAACTCGGCACCAGAAGTAAACCAGAGATTACTACTTTTCATACTACTACTTTTTTTAACCTTCTACCTAACCACTTGTACTCACTCTGTAAAGCTTTAACCCTTTCCCAGTTCTAGCTTCTCACTCTCCCCTTTGACAATCTGCTTCAAACATTTTGAGAATCTTTCACCCTGGTACCAGAAAAGCAACGTACTCTCCTCGATTCACACTCACTACCGCAGAATCTCCTGTCTGTACCCTTGACAGGCGAGCTCCCGAAAATGATTATTCCTTTAAAACTTGACAAACCCATTTAACACAAAATTCATTGTTAGTGCCCAAGATCTGACAACCACTTCTATTTTTCTCATTCAACAGTACCCAAAATGGAATATCTGTTTGAGAGAGGAATAGCCACGGGGACTTCTAAACCACCTTCATACCCTTCCTGACGGACAGTTATCTGTCTGAATGATCTTGCTATGTAATTAATTCACTAAATCTATTTATCATCATCCTCAATATCTCTTGCAAGCCATCAGTAACATTAATCTGAAAATGAAGAAGCTTTCAATAGCACCTTATATGATTGCATTTTACATGACCTACAGTGTAGAAACAGGTCCTTTGTCCCAGCAAGTCCATACCGACCCATCCCCCAACACTTACCCTGACTAATGGACCTAAACTATGGGCAATTTAGCATGACCAACTTGCCTGGCCTGCACATCTTTGGATTGGGGGAGGAAACCCACACAGACACAGGGAGAAAGTGCAAACACCACATAGACAGTGGCCCACGGCAGCAATTGAACCCGGATCCCCGGTGCTGTGAGGCAGCAGTGCTAACCACTGAGCCATCGTGTCACCCAAATCAATTGTTTTAAAAATCAAAGGTGGTACTCCAGTGCTTCAGAATGGAGAGGCTTCTTCTTTCCTGTGCTCAAAGTAACTGCACAAGATGCTGTGGAATTGGCTTTGAACGACTTACAGATTCTCAGTTGAGAAGTGGAGTGCTATTGAAGACCAGAAAGCTTCAACTGGAAGACAAGTTGAGTCGTCAACTTTTAACCTTTTTAATATTTGTACACCTTTAAAATGACAAAAGCTGTGAATAGTCACTTTAGTTCTGCTAACTGTGGAACTAGAAGCATGAGAATGGCTTCCAATTGGCTGTCTCTGGGTGCTGTCATCCCTAAACATGTTGTATTTTTCCCTACATTTTTGTAGGCTGATTGAAATTCAGTTCTTGGGTTTCCCGTGTACCCACTCCTTATGAATTTAATTTGTTAACTAGTAGTTGCTCTTTAATGTGTGGGGCAATAAATGGGAGTCTACTTAGAATCATTCTTGCATGAATTCTAGGAAATGCCTAAAATTTAAACAGAAAATTGTTAGAATGGAAAATTCAAGAAACTGAATTTCCATGAGGCTTTGCGAGCATGAGTTGTTCATGATTAATACACCTGATGGGGGGGGGGGGGGTTCGACATTTTCCTTCAGGCTTCTGCAGGGGAATACACAAGTCACAGTCCAAAGATGGAGATGAATCAGTGATGACCTTGAAGCTGAGTGTTTGTGTCACAGCATATCTTGGCATTCGTCAATTTGCATGCAAGATTCTCCTTGTTGCAAGCAATTATAGTCTACAGTCTCCCAAATTGCAGAGTAAGTTTAATTTCAAATTGGAAGGGGAGGTGGGGCAAATGTCTTTACTTATCAGATTTTCTTTTCCAGATATCTAAAGAAATTATATATTAAATTAAACTATCTTTCCTTAAGCACAGATTTACTATGAAGCATGCAAAGAAAAATTTTTTAAAAATAAATATTTTTTAAAAATCAAACACTTAACTGAACAAATGAAAAAAACAACTCCTCCTCAAATAATCCAACATTCAGCTTTCACTGCCTGGATACAAAAACTCTCCCGAGCCGTCCCTGTGCAGGCCTCTCCACAAGCTCGGTGTATAAACAATGTGTCCTTTCTCCATGTAATTTTTTACCTTGATTATTTTTTTCTCAAGACTCACCCACCACTGACAACAGGTTCACCAGTCTATAGTTAGTTCCCTGGCTTTTCCTTACCACCTTTCTTAAATAATGGCACCATGTTAGGAAAGGATCTTTTCCCTTTCTCCTTCCTTTCTCCTCCTCTCCATCTCCATTTCCGGTGACAGACTCAACATGGACATTTAATTCAAAACCACAGACTCCCACAGTTACCTGGTCTACACCTCCTTCCACCCCCAATCCTGTAAAAATGCCTTTCCTTATTCGCAATTCCTCTGCCTCCGCCACATCTGCCCCCAGGAGGACAAATTCCACCATCGAACATCCTAGATGGCCTCCTTCTTCAAGGACCGCAGTTTCCCCTCCCAGGTGATCGATGGTACCCTCCAGTACATCTCCTCCACTTCCTGCTCCTTCGCCCTTGAACACCAGCTCTCCAATCGCACCAAGGACAGAACCCTCCTGGTCCTCACCTTCTACTCCACCACCCTCCCGATAAAACATGTCATCCTCTGCCACCTACAAACAGACTCCACCACCAGGGATATATTTCCATCCCCACCCCTATCAGCATTCCACAGAGACCATTCCCTCCGCGATTCCCTTGTTAGGTGCACACGCCCCGCCAACCCGCCCTCAACTCCTGGCACCTTCTCCTGCCACCGCAAGAAGTGCAAACCTGTACCCATACCTCCTCCCTCACCTCCATCCAAGGCCCCAAAGGATCCTTGCACATCTGACAGAGATTTACCTGTAATTTCACACACACCATCTACTCTGTCCTTTTCTCTCGGTGTGGTCTCCTCTACACTGGGGACACAGGACACCAACTTGCGGAATGTTGCAGAGAACATTTTTAGATTAGACTACTGACCCTGTGGAAACAGGTCATTTGGCCCAACAAATCCACATGGACTCTCCAATGTGTAACCCACCCAGACCTCGCTTCTTCAAAGACTCTGTCTGTCTTCAGTTTCTTTCTGGGACACCGTCACGAAGCAGCCCCACCACTCTGTGAGCTCAGTGGTTAGCACTGCTGCCTCACAGCACCAAGGTCCCAGGTTTGATTCCAGCCTTGGGTGACTGTCTGTGTGGAGTTTGCACATTGTCTGCGTGGGTTTCTTCCGGGTGCTCTGGTTTCCTCTCACAGTCCAAAGATGTGCACGTTAGGTGAATTGGCCATGGTAAGTTGCCCATAGTGTTAGGTGCATTAGTCCGAGGGAAATGGGTCTGAGTGGGTTTCTCTTCAGAGGGTCGGTGTGGACTTGTTGGCCTGAAGGGTCCGTTTTCACAATGTAGGGAATCTACTCTTTAACTCCCCCTCCCATTCCGCCAAAGACATTCAAGTCCTGGGCCTCCTCCACCACCAAACCCTAACCACCTGATGCCTGGAGGAAGAATGCCTCATCATCCGCCTTGGGATCCTCCAGCCACACAGGGTCAATGTAGACTTCACCAGGTTCCTCATTTCCCTTCCCTCCACCCTATCTCAGATCCAACCATCCGACGCAGCACAGCCCTCTTGAACTGTCCTACCTGTCCATCTTCCTTCCCATCTGCCTGCTTCACCCTCCTTTCTGACCTATCATCATCACCCCCACTTCCTCCAACCATTACATTCCAAGGTACCATCCCCCAGCCTCACCCCCGCCCGTTTATCTCGCTTCCCCCTTAAACCTCCCCCCTCCCCAACCCCACCCCCATTCCTGATGAAGAGCTTATGCTTAAAACATCGACTCTCCTGCTCCTCGGATGCTGCCTGACTGGCTGTGCTTTTCCAGCACTACAATTGTCGACTCTGATCTCCAGCATCTGCAATCCTCACTTTCTTCAAGAGCATGACTCTGCCCAGCAGCATGTCCAAATGCATACATCATCACCACCATCGACAAGTGGAAGGGGGAAGGAGAGCACTGTCTGTCACTGAGCCAGAGGGAGCAGACTGGCCCCACTGTGTCTGTGTCACTGACCCAGGGGAGAGCAGACTGACCCCACTGTGTCTGTGTCACTGACCCAGGGGAGAGCAGACTGACCCCACTGTGTCTCTGTCACTGACCCAGCTGAGAGCAGACTGACCCCACTGTGTCTCTGTCGCTGACCCAGGGGAGAGCAGACTGACCCCACTGTGTCTCTGTCACTGACCCAGGGGAGTGTAGACTGACCCCACTGTGTCTCTGTCACTGACCCAGGGGAGAGCAGACTGACCCCAGGGTGTGTCTGTTACTTGGTCCTGTACGTGGGTGAATCTACTTGTAAAAGGAGCAAAATTTGCCCTTCTCTTGGGAAATAAGGGAGGGCTGGGGAGCACTTTGGGGTCAGAGATCAAAGCTCTACTTGTTTCAAAATCGTGATGGAAAAGGATAGATTGGATCTAAAGTTAATGTTCTAAACTGGAGTAAGAACAATTTTGATGGTATTAGGCAAGATTTTTCAAAAGTTGATTGGGGCAGATGTTCACAGGTAAAAGGAGGGCTGGAAAATGGGAAGCCTTTGAAAATGAGATACTAAGAGTTCAGGGACAGTATGTTCCTGTTAGGGTGAAGGGCAAGGATTGTAAGTGTAGGGAGTGCTGGGTTATCAGGAATAATAACATGCTTCCCTATCTATGTCACCTCCTCCAGGACCTGCACTCCTCCACGTTTCTGTGACATCACCCTGCCCCGAAACACCACCCTATCATTGTAACCACCTCCAGACCCTGCCCCCTTCCCTATCTCTGTAATCACCTCCAACAACTCCACCCCTCCCTCTCTCTGTATCCTCCAGCCCCTTCACCAAACTATCTCTGTCATGTCCAGTGCACATGTAGGAGACACGTCACGTGCACAAAGATTGCTCGTCAGTGACAGACTCTTTGTTTCATGTGAAGTTCTCAGGATCTGACAGGAAGGGTCCATCACATCAACAGCCAGAGGACATTTCCCTGTGTCTTCCCACTGAAACTGGGCTGGAACAGAATTTCTGTAAATCCAATGAATTGGTTGCTTGACTCCAGGCCCGTTTGCTGAAACAGGATCCTTTAAAACTGAGAGTAACTGGCCATGCAAGAGTTAATGATGAGAAAACAGATTCATTCAGAATCGGAGAGTAAATGTGCATCCTGTAAACAGTGAAGGGGGACATGACAGAGTACCTCACTTTCTTATCTCTGTCACCATTTTCTTTTGTTTTGTTTGTTTTTCGATGACAGTCAGTGAGGATTATTTACACCCCAATCTTTTGTTTCTTCTCTTCTCCCATTCTCCCACCTTGCCCCCACCCATGGTTCCTTGCACCATTTTGGTCAATATTGTTACTCTGTCATTTCAGCCTCTCCTGCCCTCCAGCCCATCACAGCCTTTCCCTTCTGCTCTTCTTCCCACCTTCCAGCTGAGACACAAGTAACAATGCAGGTAGTTCCCTCTCACACACACACTCACATTATCACTGACAGAGATACAGAGACACAGAAGGGTCATCACTCCCACAGACTCAGACAGAGACACTGTTCAGTCCCACTTTGATCCCACCCTCCAGTGACATTTTTATTCGAACACTCAAACCGAACAAGAGAGAAAAAAATTATTTATATTTCTCTCCAAACTGGTCTGTAGACAAATCCCTGCCTCCAATAATACGTTATGGAGATTTATAATTTGAAAAGCTGTATAATCCAGATACATTAAATTAAATAAAAACAGAGACTGCTGGAAATATTCAGTCACTTTCTCTGATGAAAGGTCATTGGCCAGAAATGTTCATTCTATTTCTCTCTCTCTCTACAAATGCTGTCTGACATATAAAGTATTTGCAGCATTTTCTGTTTTACATCATGTTCAGAAGGCACGCAAGTTATTCAATTCAAATGGATACTCCCATTAGAGGTCAGGTTCCTTATAATTGATGTATCACATAGAAAATTATTTGTACACTGCAATATTAGAGATACAATTACAATCGTAAATAGAGATAAGCATTTAGTATATGAACGTAATCCATCAGACTTGTAAAGAATAACAGAGACCTGAATGCACACTGAATCTCGCTCTCATTTACAAGACTCAGAAAAAGTTTCTACAAATCACACTTACATATTGTAATGTCCAAAGACCCCACTGTCAGCTCCATACACTTTAACTTGTCGACCAGTCTATCCTTTTCCATAGCTATTTTAAAGCTAATCGAATAGCAGTTAGTGCTCCCCCACTCATACCTCCATCACTTGTCCTACCTTATTTCCTGAGAGAAGGTTGGGTATTGCCCCTTGTCATGGAGGACCGCCTTCCTATTAATTGAGAAAGTTTTCCTGAATATACCGAGTAAATTCTCCAATCCATTCCCAGTCCATATTTCGAAGGTTAAATTCCCCTTTTCTTGCAACCCTATAATTCTTACAGCCTTTGGCGAGCTCCCCACGTATTTTCTCCCCAATTTCCTGCTGAGTATTGGGGGGAATGGGGGCGCAGGGCGAGAGTATAATCCGAACAATGTGATCACACCCTTCATTTTTCTCAGTTCCACCATCCAGCTTCACTGGATGATCCATCAGGAATATCCTCTCTAAGTGCTGCCATGACGTTTTCCCTTATCAAAAACGCCACTCCCCTCCTCTCTTGCCTCCTTCTCTCCTTCCTGTAAACACTCCTTCAGTGCAGGTTTGCATTTGAATACAGACCTTGTGTTTCAGAGGTAGGGGCACTGCCACTGCACCACAAAAACCCTCACAAATCAGAATTAAACCACAGAGAACATTCATAACACCTGACATAATAAGAGACACCAATGTTCGAGTGTCTGTATAATGGCGACCACTGGACCAAAACATAACATCTTCGATCACAAGGTGCAGAGAGCAACTATCACACATATTTACAAAGTTTCAATAGTTTAAATCCCTTATCAGGAATACTAACATGGCAAGAATCATTTTGAATAATTTATTGATAATTCTGGATGTTTTCAGCGTTGAGGTAATCTGTGTTTTCATGCTGCAGTCAATCTCTCTCCATCAAACACTGATGTCCCACGTTTCCCAGCCCTTTAACCGATACCATGGAGGATCACCTGGGGATTGTGAGGTGCCCCCACTCTTCACATTAGTGTTTCATTCAAATGTGAACAAACAGATCAGGACAATGCATATTAAGTGCTCAAATAAATATACATTTATTTCTAAAATTAAGTTTTAAAGACTGGACAATTCTATTACATTAATTAACGCAATGATAACTTTCATTCCGCGAGCAATATTGTTTTCCAATCAAACACTCCCATCTCTGAATCTCATTGTGTTCCAAAGGTATCCTTCTCTCAAGAATGCCCATTCAGTAACTCTTCCCTCAGTGAGCTGGATAGCTGGTTTGCAATATAAAGGCATGCCAACTGCATTGGCCCTGTTCCCACATTAGATGATGCTACGATGAAGTACTCTTCTTACCCTGACCTGAGCTATGGTGACCCCGAGGTTACGCTCAGCACCTTCACTAAGGATCTAGTCCAGGGTGTAGAATTAAAGAGCCTTTATTGGTCAGTGCATTGAGTGTAGGAGTGTGGCTGTACATGACATGAGTTAGGCCACTTTTGGAATACCATATTCAATTCTGGTCTCCCTGCTATAGGAAAGATGTTGTTAAACTTGAAATGTTGCAGAAGAAATGTACAAGAATGTCACTTGCCCTTGAGGGCTTGTCCTAATGGAGGCTGAGCAGTAACCTGTTTCTGAACAAAGAGACCTTGGAGTGCAAGTTCATAGCTCTTTGAAAGTGGAGTCGCAGGTAGATATTATAGTGAAGAAAGCATTTATTGGTCAGCATACTGAGTACATGTGTTGGGAGGTCGTGAGGTGGCTGTACAGGACATTGGTTCGGTCACTGTTGGAATATTGCATGCAATTCTGGTTTCCTTCCTATCGGAAAGATGTTGTGAAACTTGAAAGGGTTCTGAAAAAAATTCCAAGGCTGTTGCCAGGTTTGGAGGATTTGAGCTATAGGGAGAGGTTGAACAGGCCGGGGCTGTTTTTCCTGGAGCATCGGAGGCTGAGGGGTGACCTTATAGAGGTTTACAAAATTATGAGAGGCATGGATAGGATAAGTAGACAGAATCTTTTCTCTGGGGTGGGGAAGTCCAGAACTAGAGGGCATAGGTTTAGGGTGAGAGGGGAAAGATATAAAAGTGATCAAAGAGGCAACTTTTTCACGCAGAGGGTGGTAAATGCATGGAGTGAGCTGCCAGGGGAAGTGATAGAGGCTGGTACAATTGTAACATTTAAGAGGCATCTGGATGGGTATATGAATAGGAAGGGTTTGGAAGGATGTGGGCTGGGTGCTGGCAGGTGGGACGAGATTGGATTGGGATATCTGGTCTGCATGGACAAGTTGGAGCAAAGGGTCTGTTTCTGTGCTGTATATCTTTGTAACTCTCTGAATCTATGACCTCAGAGAGGTTTGCTAAATCATGAACAGCGTGGATAGGGTGAATAGCCAAGGTCTTTTCTATGGGGAAGAGGAGTTCATACTGGTGCGCATAGGGTTAAGGTGAAATAGGAAAATTTAAGATGGACCCAAGGGGCAACTTTTCTCAAATAGAAGTCAGTGCGTGCATGGAATGAGCTGCCAGTGGAAGTGGTGGAAGCTGGAACAATGACAGCATTTGAAAGGCATCCAGATGGTTATATGAATAGGAAGGGTTCAGAGGGATTGGGGCCATGTGCTGGCAAATGGGACTAGATCTGTTCAGGGTGAATGGGTTTAACGGAGCGGTCTGTGTCCATGCTATGACAATTTAACTCTCAGTCATCAGCATAGAGAAAACCGTGAGACATGGTTGTTGGTAGATCATTTGTCTGAATGTTGAAAAGTGTTCAGATCAACCCTGTGTCCAACCCTTGGACAGTCTGCCCCATGCACTTCCTACCTTTCATAGAGTCATAGTGTCATAGAGATGTACAGCACGGAAATAGACTGTTGGTTCAAACCTTCCATACCATCCAGATACCCGAAATTAATCTAATCCCATTTGCCCCACATCTCGCTAAGCCCTTCCTATTAATATAGGCATCCAGATGCCTTTTATATGTTTTAATTGTACCAGCCTTTTCCTCTGGCAGCTCATTCCACGTACATATCAGTCTCTACAAGAAGAAGACTGCCCCTTAAGTCCCTTTAAAATCTTTCACCTCTCACCTTGAACCGACAACTTCTAGTCTTGGAAATAGATATTGGCTATTTCCCCTTTTCCATTCCCCTCATGATTTTATAAATGTCTACAAGGTCACCCCTCAACCTTCGAGGGAAATAGCCGCAGCCTATTCAGCTTCTCCCTCTAACTCAAAACTTTCAATCCTACAACACCCTTGTCAACCTTTTCTGAACCCTTTCAAGTTTTATAACATTCTTCCTGTGGCAGGGAAAATAAAATTGAATGCAGTATTTCAACAGTGGGCTAACCAATGTCATTGACAGCCATAACATGACCTCCCAACTCCTATATTCAATGCACTGATAATAAAAGCAAACAACCCCATCACTGCAAAGTAGATAGAGTGGGAACCGGCATTGTGAGGGAGAGAGACTGGGACCTGTCAGTGTGAGGGAGAGAGAGTGGGAGCCATCAGTTTGAGGGAGAGAGAGTGGGACCTGGCAGTGTGAGGGAGAGATTGAGCAAGTTATCCAAGATTGTGGAACAGGTACAGTAGGCCCATCTGCTCCAGGCTGGCCATATTTCCTTTCCCCCTCTCTCCTTCTCATATTTTTTCCCTTCCCTACTGGAGTTCTGTCGATCGGCAGCAGTGGTACTGCATTGTGGGAAGTGTGGCAGCAGCCGTGGGTCCTGAGTGCTTTCAGATGGCCATCTTGGGCGTGGATATGGCTTTGGGCCCAAGCCCATGGTCAGAGCAAGCCCAAAGTGTCAATGAGGGAGATACATAAATGATGAAACACGGTGGACCTAGCATCAATCAAGGTGTCACACTGCTGGTCACAGGTCTCAAGTCTGGAAAGCAATTTCCCATCATCACATTCTGTCTCCTACCTTCTGTATCCAAATGGCTAGTATTCTCCTTGTATTCCGCGTGACCTCATGTTTCTAAACAATTGACCATTCAGAACTTTGTTTTATGCCTTACAGAAGTACATATCAATCACATTCACCACTCTGTATTCATCAATCCTCTTCATTACTTCCTTAAAAAACTCAATTAAGTTAATGAGACATGATTTCCCACCATGTTGACAAATTCTAATCTGCCTTTCCACATTTATGTAAATCCTCAGGATCCCTCAGGATCTCAGCTCAACATAATGCCCACCACCGATGTCAGGCTCACTGATCTATAGTTCCCTGGCTTCTCCTTCCCACATTTCTTGAAAAATGACACCATGTTCGCCAACTGGCCCGTTATCATTAACTATTGATGATATAAATATCTCAGCAAGGGGCCCAGTAATCAGTTCCCGAGCTTCTCACAGAGCTCTCGGGTACACCTGGACAGGTCCTGGGAATATATCAACCTTTATATATTTAAAGATGTCCAGCACCTCCTCCTCTGTAATATGGACACTTTTGAAGATGTCCATATTACAGATATTTATTTCCCCAAGTTCTCATGCTTCCATATCCATATCACAGTAAACACTGATGCAAAATGCTCATTTAGTGTCTCCCACATCTGCTGCGGTTCCACAGGTGGGCTTGTTGATCATTCAGGGGCCCTATTCTCTCCATAATTACCCTTTTGTCTTTAATGCATTTATAAATCTCTTTGAATTCTCCTTAATCTTATTCGCCAAAGGTATCTCATGTCCCATATTTTCCCTTCCTGATTTCACTCTTATGTATACTTCTACTGCCTTTATACTCTTCTTGAGATTCTCCAGAATCCTGCTGTCTATAACAGACATACGCTTCCTTCTTATTTTTGAACAAAACCTCATTTTCTCTGGTCATCTGTCTTTCCCTACACCTACCAGCCTTGCCCTTCACCCTAACTGGAACATACTGTCTCTGGATTCTCATTATCCTATTTTTGAAGGCTTCCAACTTTCCAGCCATCCTTTACCTGAAAATACCCACCTCCAACCAACTTTTGAAAGTTCTTGCCTAATATCATCAAAATTGGCCTTCCTCTAAATTCAAATCTCTAACTTTTAGATCTGCTCTGTCTTTTTCCATCATTTATTTAAATCTAATAGGGTTATGGTCACTGGCCCTGAAGCGCTCCACCACTGATATCTCAGTCACCTACCCTGCTTTATTTCCCAAGAGTAGGTCAGGTTTTGCTCCTTCTTTAGTAAGTACAAGCACATACTGAATCAGAACATTTGCTTGTAGACACTTAGCAAATTCCTCTCTAACCAAGACATTAACACTATGGCAGTCCCAGTCTGTGCTTTGAAAGGTTCAAATCCCTTACAATCACCACACTGTTATTCTTACAGATAACTGAGATCTTCAAACAAATTTGCTCCTCAATTTCCCACTGACTTTTGGGAGTCGACAACAGAATCGTATTTAGGTGATTATTCCTGTAAGTACATCCAGGGAAATTATTCCCTCCCTCCCAGCACTGTGGGTCAACCCACAGCAAGTGGACTGCAGTGATTCAAGAAGGCAGCTCACCACCACCTTCTCAAGGGGCAACTAGGGATGGGCTATCAGTGCTGGTCAGCCAGTGACACCCATTGTCCCATAAATGAATAAAAAATAATTTAGGTGGAACTGAAAAATAAGAAAAGGATAATTACCTTTAATACAGCCGTAATGTTATCCCTCATCAAAAAAAAACCACGCCACTCCCTTCCCGCTCTTGCCCCCTTTCAATCCTTCCTCTAGCATCTATTACCCTGGAACATTAAGCTGCCAGTCCTGTCCATCCCTGAGCCATGTCTCTGTAATTTCTATGATATCCCAGTTCCATGTTCCTAACCATGCCCTGAGTTCACCTGCCTTACCTATTAGGCCACTTGTATTGAAATAAATGCAGTTTAATTTATCAGTCCTACCTCGTTTCTGCTGTGTTCTGGCCTGCCCTGGTATAATTGAGAAGCTTGTCTTCCCAACGATACCAGTCTCAGACTGATCTCTTTCCCCACCTTCTTCCTGGGTATCAATTCCAAACCCCTTCGACCCCCAAGCAACTCTAGCAAATCTCCCCATCAGTATATCAGTCCCCTGGCAAGTCAGGTGCAACTTTTCCTTCTTACACAGGTCTCTTCTACCCCAGAAGAAATTCCAATGATTCAAAAATGTGACTCCTTCTCCCCTATGCCAGCTCCTCCGCCGTGCATTCATCTGCTCTACCCTCCTAGTCCTACTCCTTCTGGGACATATCAGATGTTAAGAGATACAGTGCAGGAGTTGGGGTGACATGTTGAAGTTGTACAGGACAGTTGTGAGGCTTCTTCTGGAATAGTGTTCTAGAAAGGATACTATCAAACTGGAGAGGGTTCAGAAAAGATTATATCTGTCTAACCTCTCTCAGCCCCTATAACCCTCGTTTCCTCTGAAACCTCTTCCAGACCTTACACCCATACTGATCTCTTTAAACTCCTGCAGTCCCAAAATTCCTCCAGATCTCTATAACTGTCACCAGCCCCTAGGTACCTCCCTATCTCTGTAACCTCCTCCAGCCCCAAGGCTCCTCCCTATCTCTGTAACCTCCTCCAGCCCCTAGGCTCCTCCCTATCTCTGTAAACTCCTCCAGCCCCCAGGCTCCTCCCTATCTCTGTAAACTCCTCCAGCCCCGAGGCTCCTCCCTATCTCTGTAAACTCCTCCAGCCCCAAGGCTCCTCCCTATCTCTGTAACCTCCTCCAGCCCCAAGGCTCCTCCCTATCTCTGGAACCTCCTCCAGCCCCTAGGCTCCTCCCTATCTCTGTAAACTCCTCCAGCCCCCAGGCTCCTCCCTATCTCTGTAAACTCCTCCAGCCCCGAGGCTCCTCCCTATCTCTGTAAACTCCTCCAGCCCCTAGGCTCCTCCCTATCTCTGTAACCTCCTCCAGCCCCTCGGCTCCAACCTATCTCTGTAACGTCCTCCAGCCCCAAGGCTCCTCCCTATCTCTGTAACCTCCTCCAGCCCCTACATCCCTCCCTATCTCTGTAACCTCCTCCAGCCCCAAGGCTCCTCCCTATCTCTGTAACCTCCTCCAGCCCCTACATCCCTCCCTATCTCTGTAACCTCCTCCAGCCCCTACATCCCTCCCTATCTCTGTAACCATCTCCAGCCCCTAGGCTCCTCCCTATCTCCGTAACCACATCCAGCCCCTACACCCCTCCCTATCTCTTTAACCTCCTCCAGCCCCTACATCCCTCCCTATCTCTGGAACCTGTTCCAGCTCCGAGGCTCCTCCCTATCTCCATAACCACATCCAGCCCCTACACTCCACCCTATCTCTGTTACCTCCTCCAGCCCCAATTTCCTCTCTATCTTAGAACCCCCTCCAGGGTCTACACTCCTTCCTGTCTCTGTAACATCCTCCAGCCCTTACACCCCTCCCTATCCCTGTAACCACCTCCAGCCCCTACACCCCTCCCTATCCCTGTAACCACCACCAGTCCCTACACCCCTCCCTATCTCTGTAATCACCTCCAGCCCTTACACCCCACACTATCTCTGTAACCACCTCCAGCCCCTACACACCTCCTTATCTCTGTAATCACCACCAGTCCCTACACCCCTCCCTATCTCTGTAACCACCTCCAGCCCCTACACCCCTCCCGATCTCTGTAACCACTTCCAGTCCCTACACCCCTCCCTATCTCTGTAATCACCTCCAGCCCTTACACTCCTCCCTATCTCTGTAACCACCTCCAGCCCTTACACTCCTCCCTATCTCTGTAACCACCTCCAGCCCCTACACCCCTCCCTATCTCTATAATCACCTCTAGCCCTTACACCCTTCCCTATGTCTGTAACCACCTCCAGCACTTACAAACCCTCCCTATCTCTGTATCCGCCTCGAGCCCCTATTCTCCTCCCTATCTCTGTAACCACCTCCACACCCTACATCCCACCCTGTCCCCAAACCACCTCTATCCCCTACACCCCTCCCTATCTCTTTAACCTCTTCCAGCCCCTACATCCCTCCCTCTCTCTGTAACCTCCTCCAGCCCCAAGGATCCTCCCTATCTCTGTAACCTCCTCCAGCCCCTAGGCTCCTCCCTATCTCTGTAAACTCCGCCAGCCCCTAGGCTCCTCCCTATCTCTGTAACCTCCTCCAGCCCCTCGGCTCCAACCTATCTCTGTAACGTCCTCCAGCCCCAAGGCTCCTCCCTATCTCTGTAACCTCCTCCAGCCCCTACATCCCTCCCTATCTCTGTAACCTCCTCCAGCCCCAAGGCTCCTCCCTATCTCTGTAACCTCCTCCAGCCCCTACATCCCTCCCTATCTCTGTAACCTCCTCCAGCCCCTACATCCCTCCCTATCTCTGTAACCTCCTCCGGCCCCTAGGCTCCTCCCTATCTCTGTAACCTCCTCCAGCCCCTAGGCTCCTCCCTATCTCTGTAAACTCCTCCAGCCCCTAGGCTCCTCCCTATCTCTGTAACCTCCTCCAGCCCCTCGGCTCCAACCTATCTCTGTAACCTCCTCCAGCCCCTCGGCTCCAACCTATCTCTGTAACGTCCTCCAGCCCCAAGGCTCCTCCCTATCTCTGTAACCTCCTCCAGCCCCTACATCCCTCCCTATCTCTGGAACTTGTTCCAGCCCCGAGGCTCCTCCCTATTTCTGTAACCCCCTCCAGCCCCTATTCTCCTCCCTATCTCTGTAAACTCCTCCAGCCCCTACACCCCTCCCTATCTCTGGAACCTGTTCCAGCCCCGAGGCTCCTCCCTATCTCCATAACCACATCCAGCCCCTACACTCCACCCTATCTCTGTTACCTCCTCCAGCCCCAATTTCCTCTCTATCTTAGAACCCCCTCCAGGGTCTACACTCCTTCCTGTCTCTGTAACATCCTCCAGCCCCTACACCCCTCCCTATCTCTGTAACCACCTCCAGCCCCTACACCCCTCCCTATCTCTGTCACCACCTCCAGCCCCTACACCCCTCCTTATCTCTGTAACCACCACCAGTCCCTACACCCCTCCCTATCTCTGTAATCACCTCCAACCCCAATTTCCTCTCTATCTTAGAACCCCCTCCAGGGTCTACACTCCTTCCTGTCTCTGTAACATCCTCCAGCCCCTACACCCCTCCTTATCTCTGTAACCACCACCAGTCCCTACACCCCTCCCTATCTCTGTAATCACTTCCAGCCCTTACACCCCACACTATCTCTGTAACCACCTCCAGCCCCTACACCCCTCCCTATCTCTGTAACCACCTCCAGCCCCTACACACCTCCCTATCTCTGTAACCACCACCAGTCCCTACACCCCTCCCTATCTCTGTAACCACCTCCAGCCCCTACACCCCTCCCGATCTCTGTAACCACTTCCAGTCCCTACACCCCTCCCTATCTCTGTAACCACCTCCAGTCCCTACACCCCTCCCTATCTCTGTAACCACCACCAGTCCCTACACCCCTCCCTATCTCTGTAACATCCTCCAGCCCTTACACCCCTCCCTATCTCTGTAACCTCCTCCAGCCCCTACACCCCTCCCTATCTCTATAATCACCTCCAGCCCTTACACCCTTCCCTATGTCTGTAACCACCTCCAGCACTTACAAACCCTCCCTATCTCTGTATCCGCCTCCAGCCCCTATTCTCCTCCCTATCTCTGTAACCACCTCCACACCCTACATCCCTCCCTGTCCCCAAACCACCTCTATCCCCTACACCCCTCCCTATCTCTTTAACCTCTTCCAGCCCCTACATCCCTCCCTATCTCTGTAACCTCCTCCAGCCCCAAGGCTCCTCCCTATCTCTGTAACCTCCTCCAGCCCCTACATCCCTCCCTATCTCTGTAACCTCCTCCAGCCCCGAGGCTCCTCCCTATCTCTGTAACCCCCTCCAGCCCTATTCTCCTCCCTATCTCTGTAACCACCTCCACATCCTACATCCCTCCCTGTCCCCAAACCACCTCTATCCCCTACACCCCTCCCTATCTCTTTAACCTCTTCCAGCTCCTACATCCCTCCCTATCTCTGTAACCTCCTCCAGCCCCTAGGCTCCTCCCTATCTCTGTAACCCCTTCCAGCCCCTATTCTCCTCCCTATCTCTGTAAACTCCTCCAGCCCCTACACCCCTCCCTATCTCTGTAACCTCCTCCAGCCCCAAGGCTCCTCCCTATCTCTGGAACCTCCTCCAGCCCCGAGGCTCCTCCCTATCTCCATAACCACAACCAACCCCTACACCCCTCCCTATCTCTTTAACCTCCTCCAGCCCCTACACCCCTCCCTATCTCTTTAACCTCCTCCAGCCCCTACATCCCTCCCTATCTCTGGAACCTGTTCCAGCCCCGAGGCTCCTCCCTATCTCCATAACCACATCCAGCCCCTACACTCCACCCTATTTCTGTTACCTCCTCCAGCCCCAAATTCCTCTCTATCTTAGAACCCCCTCCAGCCCCTACACCCCTCCCTATCTCTGTAACCACCTCCAGCACTTACACCCCTCCCTATCTCTGAAACCACCTCCACACCCTACATCCCTGACTGTCCCCAAACCACCTCTATCCCCTACACCCCTCCCTATCTCTGTAACCCCCTCCAGCCCCTATTCTCCTCCCTATCTCTGTAACCACCTCCACACCCTACATCCCTGACTGTCCCCAAACCACCTCTATCCCCTACACCTCTCCCTATCTCTTTAACCTCCTCCAGCCCCTACATCCCTCCCTATCTCTGGAACTTGCTCCAGCCCCGAGGCTCCTCCCTATCTCTGGAACTTGATCCAGCCCCGAGGATCCTCCCTATCTCTGTAACATCCTCCAGCCCCTACACCCCTCCCTATCTCTGTAACCACCTCCAGCCCCTACACCCCTCCTTATCTCTGTAATCACCACCAGTCCCTACACCCCTCGTTATCTCTGTAACCACCTCCAGCCCCTACACCCCTCCCTATCTCTGTAACCACCTCCAGCCCCTACACCCCACCCGATCTCTGTAACCACTTCCAGTCCCTACACCCCTCCCTATCTCTATAATCACCTCCAGCCCTTACACCCCTCCCTATCTCTGTAACCACCTCCAGCACTTACACCCCTCCCTATCTCTGTAACCCCCTCCAGCCCCTATTCTCCTCCCTATCTCTGTAACCACCTCCACACCCGACATCCCTCCCTGTCCCCAAACCACCTCTAAACCCTACACCGCTCCCTATCTCTTTAACCTCTTCCAGCCCCTACATCCCTCCCTATCTCTGTAACCTCCTCCAGTCCCGAGGCTCCTCCCTATCTCTGTAACCTCCTCCAGCCCCTATTCTCCTCCCTATCTCTGTAACCACCTCCAGACCCTACATCCCTCCCTGTCCCAAAACCACCTCTATCCCCTACATCCCTCCCTATCTCTGGCTCCTCCCTATCTCCATAACCACATCCAGCCCCTACACTCCACCCTATCTCTTTTACCTCCTCCAGCCACAATTTCCTCTCTATCTTAGAACCCCCTCCAGGGTCTACACTCCTTCCTGTCTCTGTAACATCCTCCAGCCCCTACATCCCTCCCTATCTCTGTAACCATCTCCAGCCCTTACACCCCTGCCTATCTCTGTAACCGCCTTCAGCCCTTACATTCCGCAATTTCTCTGGAACGTCTTCAACACCCTACAACCTTCCCTATCTCTGTAACTTGCTGAAGAGCCTACACTCCTCCCAATCTCTGTAACCTCCTCCAACCCCAACACTCGTCCCTATCTCTGTAATCCCCTTGAACCCCAAGATCACTCCGAATCTCTGAAACCTCCTCCAGCCCCTATGCTCCCCCTATCACTGTAACCACCTGAAGCCCATAAATGCCTCCAAATCTCTGTAACCACCTCCAGCCCCTACATCCCTCCCTATATCTGTAATCACCTCTAGTCCCTACACCCCTCCCTCTCTCTGTAACCACCCCCAGCTCCTATACCCATATATCTGTAACCACCTCCAGCTCCCATATCCCGCTCTATCTCTGTAACCAGCTCCAGCCGCTACAACCCTCCCTCTCTCTATAACCCCGCTGCAGTCCCTACACCCCTCCCTATCTCTGTAACCAACTCCAGTCCCTACACCCCTCCCTATCCCTGTAACCACCTCCAGCCCTTACACCCCTCCCTATCTCTGTAACCACATCTAGCCCCTACACCCCTCCCTATCTCTGTAACCACATCTAGCCCCTACACTCCTCCCTATCTCTGTAACCACCTCTAGCCCCTAAACTCCTCCCTATCTCTGTAACCACCTCCAGCCCCTACACCCCTCCCTATCCCTGTAACCACCTCCAGCCCTTGCACCCCTCCCTATCTCTGTAAAAACCTCCAGTCCCTACATCCCTTCCTATCTCTGTAACCACCTCCAGCACTTCCACCCCTCCCTATCTCTGTAACCACCTCCAGCCCCTATACCCCTCCCTATCTCTGTAACCACCTCCAACCCCTACACCCCTCCCTATATCTGTAACCACCTCTAGCCCCTAAACCCCTCCCTATCTCTGTAAAAACCGCCAGTCCCTACACCCCTTCCTATCTCTGTAACCACCTCCAGCCCCTACACCCCTCCCTATCTCTGTAACCACTTCCAGTCCCTACACGCCTCCCTGTCTCTGTAATCACCTCCAGCCCCTATACCCCTCCCTATCTCTGTAAACACCTCCAACCCCTACACCCCTCCCTATCTCTGTAAAAACCTTCAGTCCCTACACCACTCCCTATCTCTGTAACCACCTCCAGCCCCTACACCCCTCCCTATCTCTGTAACCACTTCCAGTCCCTACACCCCTCCCTGTCTCTATAATCACCTCCAGCCCTTACACCCCTCCCTATGTCTGTAACCACCTCCAGCACTTACACCCCTCCCTATCTCTGTAACCTCCTCCAGCCCCTATTCTCCTCCCTATCTCTGTAACCACCTCCAGACCCTACATCCCTCCCTATCCCCAAACCACCTCTATCCCCTACACCCCTCCCTATCTCTTTAACCTCTTCCAGCCCCTACATCCCTCCCTATCTCTGGAACCTGTTCCAGCCCCGAGGCTCCTCCCTATCTCAATAACCACATCCAGCCCCTACACTCCACCCTATCTCTGTTACCTCCTCCAGCCACAATTTCCTCTCTATCTTAGAACCCCCTCCAGGGTCTACACTCCTTCCTGTCTCTGTAACATCCTCCAGTCCCTACACCCCTCCCTATCTCTGTAACCACCTCCAGCCCCTACACCCCTCCCTATCTCTGTCACCACCTCCAGCCCCTATTCTCCTCCATATCTCTGTAACCACCTCCAGACCCTACATCCCTCCCTATCCCCAAACCACCTCTATCCCCTACACCCCTCCCTATCTCTGTAACCTCCTCCAGCCCCTACATCCCTCCTATTTCTGCAACCTCCTCCAGCCCCTAGGTTCCTCTCTATTTCTGTAACCCCTTGCAGCCCCTAATCCCCTCCCCATCTCTGTAACCTACTCCAGAGCCTACACTCCTCCCTATCCCCAAATCACCTCCATCCCTTACATTCCTCCCTATCTCTGTAAACACCTCCAGTTCCTGCACTCCCTCCCTATGTCTTAAACCTCCTCCAGCTCCTACACTCCTTCCTATCTTTGTAATCTCCTCTGGCCCCTACATCCCTCTCTATCTCTGTCACCACCTCCAGCTCCTACAAACTTCCCTGTCCCCAGGACCTGATCAGGTGTTCGCGACAACGCTGTGGGAAGCAAGGGAAATGATTGCTGTGCCCCTTGTTGAGATATTTGTATCATTGATGGTCTTATGGGAGGTGCTGTAAGACTGGAGTTTGGCTAATGTGGTGTCACTAAGAAAGGTGGTAAGGAAAAGCTCGGAAACTATAGACCAATGAGCCTGACATCGGTGGTGGGCAAGTTGTTGGAGGGAATCCTGAGGGACAGGATGTACATGTATTTGGAAAAGCATGGACTGATTAGGGATCGTCAACATGGCTTTGTGCGTAGGAAAACATGTCTCACAAATTTGACTGAATTTTTTAAACAAGTAACAAAGAGCATTGATGAGGGGAGAGTGGTGGACGTGATTTTTGTGGACTTCAGTAAGGTATTCGACAAGATTCCCCATGGGAGACTGGTCAGAAAGGTTAGATCTCATGGAATACAAGCAGAAAATAGCCATTTGGATCCACAACTGATTCAAAAGTAGAAGACAGAGGGTGGTGGTGGAGGGTTGCTTTTCAGACTGGAGGCCTGTGATCAGTGGTGTTCCACAAGGATCGGTGCTGGGTCCGCTACTTTGCATCATTTATATAAATAATTTGGATGTGAACACAGGAGGTATAGTTAGTAAGTTTGCAGATGACATTAAAACTGGATGTGTAGTGGACTGCGAATAAGTTGACCTCGGAGGACAACGGTACCTTGATCAAATGGGCCAATAGGCTGAGGAATGGAGTGTGTATGGAATGAGCTGCCAGAGGAAGTGGTGGAGGCTGGTACAATTACAGCATTTAAAGGGCATCTGGATGGGTATATGACTGAGAAAGGTTCAGAGAGATGTGGGCCAAATATTGTCAAATGAGTTCAGATTAGGTTAGGATAACTGGTTGGCATGGACGAGTTGGACTGAAGGGTCTGTTTCCATGCTGTACATCTCTGTGAATCGATGACACTGTGACCTCCTCCACCCACAACACTTCTCCCTATCTTTGTAACCTCTTCCAACCTCTACTTTGTAATCTCTTCCAACTCCTACCCCCCCCCCACCCCACCCATCTCCATAATCTCCTCCAGTCCCAATAACCCTCTCTGAGCTGTAACATCAATGCTCATTATCATTCTAACATGTCTGCTCTCCTTCGATTCCAGCCTCTTGACCATCGCTCCACTGGGCCTTCAGCTGCTTGGGGCCTCCATGTTACCATCTGATAAGTCTTTGAACAGTTTGCATTTTCCTTCAGTGATGAATCCTTCAGCCCTCCAAGCCTGCGCGGACACATTTTGCCTTCCATATTAAAACTGTCTTCACTTACAGGATCCGTATTCCCCTGTTCCCTTCCTATTCATGCCTGCTGCTGGATGCTTCTTGAAAACTCCAATTGTGTCTGCTTCCATTGTCTGTTCTGGCAGTGTGTTCCATGAACTCACCACCCTATCCATGATAAACATGCCTCACATATCTCTTTTAAACACCCCCCTGACCCCTCCACCTTGAACCTGTATCCCCGAGTAACTGACTCTTCCACCCTGGGAAAAGGCCTCATACTTTCCACCCTATCCATGCCATTCACAATCTTATAAACTTCTATAAGGTCGCCCCTCAACCTCCTGCATTCCAGTGAACACAAACCCAGTCTATCCAATCTTTCTTCACAGGTAAAATCCCCCATTCCAGACAACATCCTGGTAAACATTTTTTGTCCCCTCTCTGAAGGATCCACATCAGAACTGTATGTGTTTTTCACTGCAGCATAGGAAATTGAGGGGTGACCTTGCTGAGATTTATAAAATCATGACAGTGATTGATAAGGTGAATGACAAGGGTCTTTTCCCTCGTGTGGGGGAGTTCAGTCTCAGGGCCATGTTTGTAAGGTCAGAGGAAAAAGATTTAAAGATTGAGGAGCAACTCTTTTTTTCCCCAGAGTGGTTTGTGATAGAATGAACTTCCAGATGAAGTAATGTTTGTGGGCACAGTTACAATGTTTAAAAGATGCCAGCTCTTGATGCCAGTCATTTTTTTTTCTCCATTCTGTGCTACTGAATGCCCAAATTTCTGTGACATGCATTTCCGGAGGACTAACATGGCAAGGGAGTACACGTTAAATAGGAGGACCCTGGCAAGCACAGAAGATTAGACGGATCCTGGTTTGTGTGTTCCAGCCATCCGTGAAGGCAGCAGGATAGGCAGGTAAGGGAATTAAGAAGGGTCAAAGCCACTGAATACATGAGCAGGGAGGTGTCATGTTGGAGCTTTACAGGATTTTGGTGAGACCACAGCTGGAATACTGTGTGCAGTTCTGGTCACCACATTATAGGAAGGATGTGATTGTACTGGAGGGGGGGGGGGGGCGGGGGCAAAGGAGAACCACCAGGATGTTGCATTAGATTGAGCATTGCCTAACCTGCAGGAGTGTATGTATGTGTGTGTGTTTGTGTGTGTGGCTATGGTAACCCACCTAGCCAGCACATCCCTGGACATTATGGGCAATTCAGCATGGCCAATCCATCTAACTTGAACATCTTTGAAATCAGAGCACCCGAAAGGTACCCAAGCAGACAACATGCAAAACTCCACACAGCCACCCAAGGCTGGAATCAAACTCTGGTTCCTGGCACTGTGCTCCAACAATGCTAGCCTCTGAGCCACTCTTGGCCAGGGGAATTTTTTTTGGATTCATATCAACTTGATGTGATCAGATTCACAGCTTTATTATGAACGGTCAAATCACCATAATTCCAATTTCGCATCACAGAGAGAGAGAGAGAGAGAGATGACGGGTGGTGAAGTTTGATTTAATTTGACTTACTATTGTTACTTTTTTTCAAATAAAGTCATGGGATGGGGACACCATTGGCCAGGCCAGTGTTTATTGCCCATCCCTAATAGCCCGGAGGGCAGTTAAGAGTCACAGTATAAATAGGTCCTTCCCGTCTCCTGGTCCTCTCTTCATCCAAGGGTTACCCCTCCCACATTGTTGTGGGCTCAATGGAAGGTTCCTTCCTGAAAGAGCATCTCAGCCCAGGCTGGGGTGTGGGTTATTGGACTTGGCTGGCTCTGTGTTCTCTCTGGTTGTAGGTTCTCCGACCCAGACTGTGCACCATCGCGATCCTCTCGTTCACTTCACCCGGGCGACACCGGTCCAGGAACGGCTGAAGAGAAGCAGAGACCGGGGAAGGAAACGCCTGTAGCCAGGCAGGCAGACAGGAGCGAGGGGAGCCCGGACTCCGAGAGAGAAACAACGGGACATTGGCTGGGTATCATCCAGAGGAGGGCGGGAGGAGTTACTGAGAGAGACAGAGGGAGAGGAGTTACCGAGAGAGAGAGGAGGGGAGTTACTGAGGGACAGAGAGAGAGGAGGAATGAGAGTGGAGTTACTGAGGGAGAGGGATGAGTTAGTGGAGGAGAGGGATTACAAAGGGAAAGGGATTACAAAGGGGTAACGGAGAGAGGGAGAGGTGTTAAACTGGGAGAGGAATTCCAGAGCGAGAGCAGTTCCGGGGGGAGAGGGAGTGAAAGTTGGAGTCATTCGTTGAATCTTGGGGAAAAGGAAAGACAAGAGTCTAACAAGGAGAGGGGACTGGCTGCTGCGACCTCTCCAGCAAATTACAGTCACTCCTTCCCCATGGCCTGGTGGAGGCAGTGCTGCCCAGCACAGAGAGCATCCATTCTGCATTTGCCTATCGCCTGTAGGTTGGGGACACTGCCCTCTGGAAAGTGCCATGCCCAAGCTGAGCCAGCGTTGTGCCCGCTGGTCGTGCCTCAGATCAGCGCTGTGTGTGCTCAGTGTGGTCTTGTTGTGCCAAAGGCTGCTGGTCCAGAGAGGAGGGGGCCGGCTGACTCTTAGGCTGGTGAAAACAGGCGCCAGTCCAATGCAGGAAAACCTCCTGCTGGTCGAGAACTCCACCTGCTGGCAGATCATCCAGGGGGACAGGCAGGAGGTGGAAAGGGCCCTCCTCAACTCCATTACTATCTCCCTCAAGCACCAGGCCATCACTGAGGGAGATTATCTGAACATGACCCGAAATTGCAGATCGTTTGTGAGGGCCCTTAAGTATATCACTGTCCCCCTGAGCCCTGAGGAGGAACACTTCCCCTTGGCTTACTCCATGATCATCCACCAGAGCATTGAGATGTTCGAGAGGCTTCTACGGAGCATTTACGCCCCACAGAATGTCTACTGTATCCACGTGGACCGCAAATCCCCGAGTCAATTTCATGCGGCCGTTCGGGCCATCGCTTCGTGTTTCCACAATGTCTTTGTCGCAGCCAAGCTGGAGTGGGTCACCTATGCTGGCTGGAGCAGAGTTCAGGCAGATCTCAACTGCATGAAGGAGCTGCTGGAGAGCTCTGTCCCCTGGAGGTACTTCATCAACGTGTGTGGCCAAGACTTCCCCCTGAAGACCAACTGGGAGATAGACCGCAGCCTCAGAGCTCTGAACGGCTCCAACGTGATTGAGTCGGATCCTGCACCAGGGTTCAAAAAGGTAACCGCATTCCTGTCTGCTGGGCCTCTCTCCATCCAAGTGTTTTCCATCCTCCCTCCCTCCATCATCTCTCTCTCTCTCTCTCTCTTCCAGTCCTTCACTCCCGACTGTACAAAGAGAGACAGGGTTGTTAAAATTGTTCAACTGCATGGAGGGAGGTTCAGAACGTACAAAGGAATAGAGAGGAGTTGAAGAGTTGAGCTGCAAACAGAGTAGAAGGGCAATTGATGTTTCAGGTCGGAAACTTTCATCAGAACCCAGGGAGAGGAAGGGGCTGCAGAAAAAAATGGGGGTGTGGGGCTGGGGAAAGGTGGGTGGGATGGCGATTGGTGGATGCAGGGAGGAGGTGGCTGTGATTGGACAGTGGGTGGGGGGGGGGGAGCAGATGGGTGGAAAGGAAGACGGTCAGGTGAAAGGGATGGCGTAAAAAGAGAGGGCTGGGCCTGGGATAAGGAGGGATATAGACTGATTACGAGAGTATACAGGAATGTAGGTATGTTAAGAGTGGAGGAGAAAGTGAGGACTACAGATGCTGGAGATCAGAGACAAGAATGTGGCACTGGAAAAGCACAGCGGGTCAGGCAGCATCTGAAGAATCAATGTTTTGGATATAAGCCCTTCATCAGGAATGAGGCTTGTTGACCAGGGGGGTGAGAGATAAGTGGGAGGGTTTTGAGGCTGGGGGTGGAAGGTATCTGGGAATGTGATAGATAGATGAAGGTTGCGGGGGGGGGGGGGGAGTTTGTGGAAGGTGGAGTGGACAGGTGGGAAGGAAGGTGGACCGGTCAGGAGGGTGAAGCTGAGTTGGAGGCTTAGGACTGCGATAACTTGGGGTGGGGAAATGAGGAAACTAGTGAAATCAACAATGATCTGCCTGGTTGCAGGGTTCCAAGGTGGAATATCCAGGCGTCAGCTGGTAAGGGTTTGGTGATGGAGGAGGCCCAGAACCTGCATGCCCTAGGTGGGAGGGGGAGTTAAAGTGTTCAGCCACGGGGCGGCGGGGTTGCTTGGTGGGTGTGAGTGTCCCAGAGATGTTCTCTGAAACAATCCACAAGTCAGAGTTCTGTCTCCCCGATGTAGAGGACACCACATTGGGTGCAATGGATGCAGTAGATGACATTGGTGCAGGTACAAGTCTACTTGTGTCAGATGTGGAAGGATCCTTTGGAGCCATGGACTGAGGTGAGGGGGAAGGTGTGGGTACAGGTTTTGCACTTCTTTCAGAGGCCAGGGAAGGTGCCAGGAGGGGAGGGTGGGTTGGTAGGGGGTGTGAATCTGACAAGGTAGTTGCAGAGGGAATGGTCTCTGAAATGCAGATGGAGTGCAGAGGGAAATATGTCCCTAATGGTGCGGTCTGTTTGTAAGTGGCAGAAAGTGGTTGAGGATAATGCAATGTATCCGGATGTTGGTGGGGTAGAAGGTGAGGACCAAGGTGTTCTGTCTCTGTTGTGTTGGGAGGGGTGTGGTTCAAGGGTGAAGGTACAGGAAATGAAGCAGATGCACTGGAGGGCATTGTCAATCATGTGGGAGAGGAAATTGTGGTTTTTGGAGGTAGGACACCATCTGGGATGTTCTGTGATGGAAGTGGTCCTCCTGGGAACAGATGCAGTAGAGGCAGAGAAATTGGGAATAAGGGATCGTGTTTTTACAGGGGCAGGGTGGGAGGAGGTGTATTCCAGGTAGCTGTGGGAGTTGGTGGGTTTGTAGTAGATGTCCACGGTTGGTCGGTTGCCAGAGATGGCGATGGAGAGGTCCAGGAAGGGAAAGGAGGTGTCCACGATTGTCCGGGTGAATTTGAGGTCAGGTTGGAAGGTGTTGGTGGAATTAACGAAGTTTCTAACCACCTCATGCAAATACGAGGTAGTGCCAATCCAGTCATCGATGTAGTGGAGGAAAAAAAGTGGGGAATGGTGCCAATGGATGAAGAGGCAGGCATAGTTGGGGCTCATGTGGGTGCCCATGGCTACCCCTTAAGAGTTAAGAGTGAACAAAAGAATGTATGTTTGGTTCAGAGCATGGAAAGGATTGTTCTTAGGTTGATAGTGAAATAGTCTCTCAAACTTGATTGAGTTTTTTGAAGAAGTAACAATGAGGATTGATGAGGGCAGAGCGGTAAATGTGATCTATATGGACTTCAGTAAGGCGTTCGACAAGGTTCCCCATGGGACACTGATCAGCAAGGTTAGATCTCATGGAATACAGGGAGAACTAGCCATTTGGATACAGAACTGGCTCAAAAGGTGGTCATGGGAGGGTTGTTTTCCAGACTGGAGGCCTGTGACCAGTGGAGTGCCACAAGGATCGGTGCTGGGCCCTCTACTTTTTGTCATTTATATAAATGATTTGGATGCGAGCATAAGTGGTACAGTTAGTAAGTTTGCAGATGACACCAAAATTGGAGGTGTAGTGGACTGCGAAGAGGAATACCTCAGATTACAACAGGATCTGGACCAGATGGGCAATGGGGTGAGAAGTGGCAGATGGAGTTTAATTCAGATAAATGCGAGGTGCTGCATTTTGGGAAAGCAAATCTTAGCAGGACTTCTACACTTAATGGTAAGGTCCTTGGGAGTGTTGCTGAACAAAGAGACCTTGGAGTGCAGGTTCATAGCTCCCTGAAAGTGGAGTTGCAGGTAGATAGGATAGTGAAGGCAGTGTTTGGTATACGCTCCTTTATTGATCAGAATATGGAGTACAGGAGTTGGGAGGTCATGTTGCGGCTGTACAGGGCATTGGTTAGGCCACTGTTGGAATATTGCGTGCAATTCTGGTCTCCTTCCTATTGGAAAGATGTTGTGAAACTTGAAAGGATTCCAAAATGATTTACAAGGATGTTGCCAGGATTGGAGGATTTGAGCAATAGGGAGAGGCTGAACAGGCTGAGGCTGTTTTCCCTGGAGCATCGGAGGCTGAGGGGTGACCTTATAGAGGTTTACAAAATTATGAGGGGCATGGATAGGATAAATAGCCAACATCTTTTCCCTGGGGTCCGGGAGTCCAGAACTAAAGGGCATAGCTTTATGGTGAGAGGGGAAAGATATAAAAGAGACCTGAGGGGGCAACATTTTCATGGAGTGTGGTACGCGTATGGAATGAGCTGCCAGAGGATGTGGTGGAGGCTGGTACAACTGCAACATTTAAGAGGCATTTGGATGGGTATATGAATAGGAAGGGTTTGGAGGGATATAGGCCGGGTGCTGCCAGGTGGAACTGGATTGGGTCGGGATATCTGGTCAGCCTGGACAGGTTGGACTGAAGGATCTGTTTCCATGCTGTACATCTCTATGACTGTAAGTGGGTACTGCAGATGCTGGAGATTACAGTCAAGATTAGAGCAGTGTTGGAAAAGCATAGCAGGTCAGGCAGCATCAGAGGAGCAGGAAATCCCGACATCAGGAATAACTTCACAGAGGCCATTATCCAGTCACCAACTCACCCTTTTGTTGACACATGGAGTCCTTGACACGGATCCAGCTTCCTCAGAGCCAGCTCAGAGTGAACAGAACATCTGATCATCCTGTTTATTTTTTTTCGGAAGCAGCCTCAGGAGTAGCAGTCGAAGTCGTCCCCAGGTGTAGGTAGGCCCAGGCAGCAGCAGCAGGGGTGCAGGCGAGGTCCAGGCTTCAGTAGCAGGAGCAGGCCCAGACTGTAGCAGCAGTGGTGGTAATAGCTGCCTGGGCAGCTGAGCACAGCTTCAAAATGAACAGAAATAAGCAGAAAGAAACCCCAGAAAACAATCACAACAAACCATGAAAAAAAATTTAAAACTCCTCTTCAGTAGAGGACACCAACAGCAGCACATAAGACACACTGAGGCTGTTTTGAAGTCAGTCTCCTCTCCTCAAGAGGATTGAAGAGTCCTTCATATGCTGATCCAGCTTCCCGAGAGCCAGCTCTCAGTGAGCAGATCCCTTGACATGCCTGTTTATTTTTCTTCCACTACCACCCGACAGCAGTCATACTTATTTTTCCCTTGTACCCATGTCATGTGTGTAGGTGTCAGATGCAGTGAAAAACAACAAGTGTGTAAATCTTAATTTATGTGGGAAATAGAACCCACTCACTTCATAATTTCAGTCCAAGACAAGATCTGCAGCAGCAGTATCATCTGATATACTCTTGCAAGAGTGGTGTCTATAAGGTAGGCACACAGTACAAAACCTTGATACAATTCATTTCCCTTTCCCTCCTCCCACTACTCTAAACCCAGCGCCCATTCTTCTTGTTTATCTCTTGCCTTATCTGGCCTTGTGCCTAACAGTACAGGTTTTGCTTGGCCATTTCACCACATCCCTCTGTGGTCTATTGTTAGCGTATATATCCTCCTTCACTGCCATCTGCTTCCTTGCTTGCTAAAGCAACATTTCCTCTCATTCTTCGTCCACACTGAGCCTTTTGACCTCTTAATTGTGGTTTTTGTTTTTGCAGAAGTGGGAAACAGATGCTTATAACTGTTTGTACAAGTATATCTAGCTTAACCTACACTCCCCTTCCTCTTTCATGATTCAGCTTTGTGATTTTCGCAGACAACATTAATAATTGCTCCTCACAATTTATATTCCATCACCAGGAAGAAAGGAAACAGACAGTCCTGTTTATTTATATTTTATTAAACAATTCACAGTTTATACAAACAATTACATTTACAGCTGTATACAGAGAAACAGCAATTTTACATGGGAGGGGAATGACAAAGCCAAGCACCCAAACCCTGACATTCAACCGGTTTTCAGGGAAAGGAGGACAAACCTCAAACCCCAGTTTCAATCATTACAAACAGTAACAATGACATTCATCCATATAAGACAGTCCAACTGTGTAAGAAACAGTGCATACAATGCAGACCCCCAAAAAACCAGCAAGCCTCCCTCTCCACCCCAATCCCTCCCACCTTCCGGCCGCTTTAAGGCAGCCCGCCCCTACATACCTTCTGGCTCTCGGTCTGCCATGACATACCTTTCGACCTCCTCTAGGACAGCCTGCCCCGTTACCCGCCCGGGGCGGCAGCGCTGAGGACTGCTTCTGGCTCTCTGTCTGCCCCTACTTACCATTGGGTTCTCATCACCCCAATGCACCGTCCGGCCAGTGGACTACCCCGACACACCTTCCGGCACCTCTAGGACAGCCCGTCCCCTTCCCAGGGAAGGACAGCGTGCAGGGTAGCCCACAAGCCTTCCGGATCTCAGCCTGCCCCTGTGCGCCTTCTGGCTCTTGGCTGCTCTGAGACACCTTCCGACCAACTGTAGAACAGCCCATCCAGATTACCCCTTCTCAGGACGACTGCGCTCAGAATGGCCTACCCACCTACTGGCTCTAGGGGCAACTGGCATCAGGGTGGCCTACCCACCCTCTGGTTCTCAGGGTGACAGCTTTCAGGACGACCCATGAACGTCCCAGCTCACAGTAAGGCCTGCCAGACCCAGGAACACACAAGACAGTGCAGGTGATAAGCCCAACAAGAAACACAATAGAGTTAATTGTGAAAAAAACAGAGTCCTTTCTGGTACACAGAGACTAAATATAGAATCTTCAAAAAAATAGAGTTCTCAGGAACAGAGTCCACTCCAGTTTACAACATGTGTTGTCAGAAATAGAGTCCCCTGCTAAAAACAGGGTCTACAACCAAGGGCAGAGTCCACTCCCAAAGGCAGCAAATGCACACCCCACAGCACACAGGTGTTCAGTCTCCATGGAGTCCTGGCACATCCTTGGAGAGCCAGGCCCACTCACAGGAACACAGTACATTGTAAAGGTGGTTAACTCACAGGGGTTTTGGTCCACTCCTGAAGGGAAGGTCTTCTTCCAAACTCCAGGATACAGCAAGTGCTCACCTCCCAGCACACACACAGGTGTTCAATCTTCAGAGGCCCAGTCTCAGGGCTAGGCCTCCCCATAGGAACAGCTCCTCTGGTAAAATGTATGTCTTCTACAAGGGCTCAGTCCAAACAGTGAGGACACATACAAAAAACAAAACTAGAGTCCAAGGGCTAAGCCCTACCACAAAATTAACATTGTCCTTTTCTCAAAAGTGAAGAAAAGAGTAACACACAGACTATAACCAGTCAGTGAAAGAACAGTCCCCTAATGAGAACTGAGTTACATCTGAAACACAGGATGTACATCAGGAGTTTAACAATCAGTCCTCCCGAAAGGAATGCCAGTTAACAAACTGGTTAAATAATTCAGCCAGTTCAGGAATCAGATTTTCGCCATACAAAAAACAAGCAGAAACCAACAGTAACACACTGACCGTGATCCAGCTAGCACAGAGTCAGTCCCCTAAATTGAGGAGACCTCCAAATCTCCTGTTTATAAATTTTATTAAACAGTTTACAAAAACATTTAACATTTACAACTGTATACAAGAGACAGCAATTTTACAAGGGTGAGGAGCATTCCCCTGTTTATTTATTTATTGTATTAAACAAGTACAAAAAAGAGGTTACAGCACAACAGTTAACATTTACAGCTGTATACAACAGCAACTTTACAAGGGAGAGGAGCAGCAAAGCTAGGCCCCAAACCCTACCGTTCAACCAGTTTACAGGGAATTGAGGACAAACCACAAATCCCAGTTTCAAATATGAAAAGACAGCATCAATGACATTTATGCATAAGACAATCCTGTTACATTAAAAAGTGCAGATAATACAGACCCAGCAAGTCCCCGTCCCTCCCACCTTCCGACCACTCTCAGGCAGCCCCCCCCACGCGCCTTCCGGCTCTCGGTCCACCCTGACACACCCTTCGACCACCTCTAGGACTGTCCGCCCCAGTATCCAGCTGGCGAGACAGCGCTGAGGACAGCTACCCATCTTCTAGCTCTCGGTCTGCCCCTACGTACCATTGGGCTCTCACCCACCCCGATGGGCCATCTGGCCAGTGAGTGGGCTATTCTGGCACACTTTTCGGCCACCTCTAGGACAGCCCGTCCCCTTCCCTGGGATGACAGCGTGCAGGGCAGCCCATAAGCCTTCTGGATCTCAGCCTGCCCCTACATGCTTTCCGGCTCTTGGCTGCTCTGATACAGCTTTCGACCACCTCTAGGACAGCCCGTCCCGATTACCCCTTTTCGGGACGACAGTGCTCAGAATGGTCTACCCACCATCTAGCTCTCGGGGAGACTGTCATCAGGGTGGCCTACCCACCCTCCGGCTTTCGGGACAGCCTACCAACCTTCAGGTTGACAGGATGGCCTACACACTCGCCAGCTCTCGGGGTGACAGCTTTCAGGACAACCCATGAGCCTCCCAGCTCACAGTAAGACCTGCCAGACCCAGGGACATGCAAGACAGTGCAGGTGATAAGCCCAACAAACCATATGACAGTTAATTACCAACAAACAGAGTCCTTTCTAGTCCAGAGTCTATTAAAACAGACATTTTTCTTCAAAATGTAGAGTCCATTTCCAGACCTGAGGGGTGGAGAGAGTGCCATACAAGGCCTTGATGAGACCACATCAGAGTCAGTCTGTACATTTTTCTCTCATTTAAAACATAAAATAATTACATTGACAGCAAGTTTCACCTGCCTTTTTCCTGGGAATGAAGGGTTTATCTTATGAAGGAAGGTTGAACAAATTGGCTTTTACACATTTAAGTTTGGAAATCTGAGAGATCTTTTTGAAATGTATAAGTTTCTCTGAGGGGACATGATAATGTGGTTGATGGGACATTGCTTTCTCTTGTAGGTTTGACAAGATGTTCTGTAGAATAATATATAGTCAGAGTCCTACAGCACTGAAACATACCCTTTCGTCCAACTCATCTCTGCCAACCAGGTATCCTAATTGGAACTAGTCCCCTTATCCTGTGTTTGGTCCATATCCCTCTAAACTGGTCCTATTTATGTCGTCTGTTAAATCTTGTGATTGTACCTACTACAACAATTCTTTTTGGCAACTTGCTCCGTATTTGCACCACCCTCAGGTCTCACCTTAAACCTATGCCCTCTGGGTTTGGACTCCCCCATCCTGGGGCTATTCACTTTTATTGATTTCCCCCACAATTTTATAAACTTCTATATGGTCAGCCTTCACCGTCCAATTCTCCAGTGAGAAAAGTCCTAGCCTATCTAGCCTCTCCTTATAACTGCAGTCCTGGCAACATCTTTGTAAATCTATTCTGCATCCTTTGCAGTTTAACAACACCCTTCCAACAGCTGGGCGATCACAAATTTACCCAGTACTCCAAAAGTGACCTCACCAATGCCTTGCAGAATTATTTTCCCCTGAGAAAGTTGTTGCACTGTGTAAATCTCTTCTGTACGAAGTTGTGAAGGCTGAGTTGATGAAGTTATAAAAGGGTGAGCAAGGTGACCTTTTTTTAAAAAAAAGATAAGGACCCCGGGGCAACCGATAGAAATGTGGAATTGAAATTGCAACCAGAAGAGCAGTGATCTTCTTGAATGGTGGAGCAGACTTGAAGGGACGAATGGCTGACTTATGCTATGATATTGGTGGAGACAGGTTATGCCTCAAGGAAAGAGTAGGGAGTTTTCTGACCACTCAGCTAAGGAAAGGGCTTTGGTGTCCCTCCTGATAACATGAACCTTGAAGTTAATCTCCCTCTGCGCCAGTCACAGAATTAAAGAATTCTTGCGGCAGGATGCCATTCAGTCCATCGTGTCTGTAATTATTCCACATCGAGTACCAATCTCCTGCATTTCCACATTCAGCTCTGGCAACATCCTTGCAAATCTTTTCTGAACCTTTTCAAGTTTCACAACATCCTTCCGATAGCAGGGAGACCAGAATTGCATGCTGTATTCCAGAAATTGCCAAACCAATGTCCTGTTCAGCCACAGCATGACCTCCCAACTCCTACACACAACGCACTGACCAATAATGGCAAGTGTAGCAAACGACTTCTTCACTAACCTGTCTATCTGCGACTCCTTTTTCAAGAAACTATGAATCTGCATTCCACGATCCCTTGTTTTATCATCACTCCCCAGACTTTACCATGAAGTGTATTATTCCTCCCCTGATTTGCCTTTCCAAAATGGAGCACCTCACATTTATCGACATTAAACTCCATCTGGCACTCCTCGGCCTATTATCCCATCTGATCAAGATCCTGTTGTACTCTGAGGTTGACTTGAAATATTACTCTGGATGTAGGTTTGCTCGTTGGGCTGGAATGTTCATTTTCAGATGTTTTGTCACCATACTAGGCAACATCTTCAGCGAACCTTCCAACTCAGCAAGCAAAACCTACATCTAGAACCTCAACCTGAACTACAAACCTTCTCAAACCTTGCTGATATATTACTGTCATGTATAATCGAGTTACAGTAAAAAATGTTGTCTTATGTGCTTTACAGACAGATATTGATCGGTTAAGTTGGCAAAAATGTTGGCAAATGGAGCGCAATGTTGGAAAATGTGAAGTTGTTCATTTAGAAGGGAAATCAAAAGAATAGAATATTATTTAAATGGAGAAAGCTTCAGAAAGCTGCAACACAAAGGGACTTAGGGGAACTAGTGAATGAAACATGGAAAGCTTGCACACAGGGGCAGCAGGTAATTGGGAAGACTAATGGAATATTGGATGAAAACAGAAATTTCTGGAGAGACTCAGCAGGTCGGGTAGCATTCATGGAGAGACAACAGAGTCAATGTTTCTTCAGAACTGAAGTGGAATGTTTGCCCTTATTTGAAGGGGGGTTGGAGCATAAAAGTCAGGAAGTCTTACTGCAACTGTGCAAGGTACTTGTGAGAGCGCATCTGGAATACTGTGAGCACTTCTGTTAACCTTATTTCAGAAAACATGTTGTTTCATTGGAGGAAGTTAAGAGAATGTTCAGTGGGATGGCCCCCATGATGGAGGGATTGTCTTAAAAACAAAAGGCTGAACAGGATTCTACTCACTGGAGTTTAGAAGAATGAGGTAAATGCTGGGGGGGGGGGGCGGGGGGGGGGTATTGTCTCAGAATAAAGGGGCACCAGTTTAAGACTGAGATGAGGTGGAATTTCCTTTCTCAGAAGGTTGTGAATCTTTGGAATTCCTAGCCACAGAGAGCTGTCCTTGTATATATTTAAGGCTCAGATGGATAGATTCTTGCTCATTTGGGGAATTAAGCGTTACGGGGATAGGGCAAGAACATGGACTTGAGGAATGTTGAATCAGCCACGATCTGAGTGAAGCTGGCTTGAGGGACCAAATGGCCGACTCCTGTCCCGACTTGTTAATGGTCTTACATTTACTGATGAACCTGTTCAAAGATGTTATCGCACAACTCTGGAACAGAAGCGACTTGAACCTGGGTCTCCGAGGCTCACACCGCATGGATCCTAGTTTACTTTATATCATGCACTTGACATTCATGCTGGTAGTTATGGTTGCAATTCGCACCAACCTGCTTTAGATCAAATTAATGAAGCGAAGCCAGTGCAGGTTTTCAAATGGTAAGACTCCAACCTCGCATCATGCATTGATGAAGTAGCTGAGAATTTGGATGCAGAGAATATTGTCTGAACTGGATTCAATGAAGTGTTTCACTCGGCACTAGATGAAAACAGCTGAACAACAAAATTGACAACACAAGCCCTGATTCATGGATCTTGTTTTGGACGAGAGGTTGGTAGGTTGGTAGGTGAGAATGATCCACACAGCTGGGACATATAAACATCAAGACCCGGAGCAGGAGAAGATGATTTGGCCCTCCATGAGGCCCACCATACTATATGATCGTGGCTAATCCTCTATCTCAATGCCATACTACCGCTTTCTCCCCATGCCTTTGATGCTTTTGAAACCTAAATATTTGTTAATCGCATTCTTGGAAATATTCAATGACTCAAACTCCACAGCTTTCTGTGGTACAGAATTCCATAACTTCACTATCCTGTCAGTTAAATGTTTCTGCATCTCAGCCCTAAATAGACGACTGCTTTTATTCAATATGTCAGTGATATCAATCTTGGAGTATGTGGCAAAATGTCCATATTCGGGGCATTGATAAACCTGGAGGATTGGCAAATGGTGAGGATGATGTGAATTTAGATTAGATTACTTACAGTGTGGAAACAGGCCCTTCGGCCCAACAAGTCCACACCGCCCCGCCGAAGCGTAACCCACCCATACCCCTAAATCTACATCTACATCTACATCTACCCCTTACCTAACACTACGGGTAATTTAGCATGACCAATTCACCTGGCCGGCACATCTTTGGATTGTGGGAGGAAACTGGAGCACCCGGAGAAAACCTACACAGACACAGGGAGAATGTGCAAACTCCACACAGTCAGTCGCCTGAGGCGGGAATTGAACCCGGGTCTCCAGCGCTGTGAGGGAGCAGTGCTAACCACTGTGCCACCGTGCCGCCCACATTGTCCAGAGTCACCACAATGAACAGACAGCATCCAGTCAGTGGTGAATACAGAAGAGTGTAATGTACTATGTTTTGGGAGAAGGATGTGGAAAGGTAAAAGAAATGTAATGGCACAATCGTAAAGAGTGCGCAGGATTAGAGGGATCTGGCGATAAACATTCATCAACATTAGAAGATGGAGGAGGCCGTAAGAGGGTAGAAAAGCAGAAGGCTTCATAAATAGAGGCATTGATGCCAATAAATGGTTGAGTTATGCTGCATGTCGAATTGGTTTAGCCCCAGTTGGATTGTTGAGGTCATTTCCGGTGACTATAAAATGATGTGAGGGCCCTCAGGACAGGGAGGAGATTTCGCAGAATGGTGCCAGGGTTTAAGTTGGATGGCACAGTTGGAAAGGTCAACGATGCTCCCATTGGGAACAAAGGAGATTGGGGTGAGGTTTATTCAATGGGTACAGGGTGAGCACTCAGTAATGAAGACAAGGAAATATACTTCACTGTTCACCGATTGTACAAGTGCAATGGAATGCAGATGTAAGATTTTGGGTTAGAGGCATGGTAGGGAGATCTGAGGAATTGAACGCAAATGAAGCCTAAACTACATTTGTATGAGATGATGGCAAGTTCCGATGTAAGTTGGAAAAAGAAAATCTGCTCCCATACATACAAGGAACAAGAGTAGGCCATTAGCCCTTTTGATCCTGTTCCACCATCCACATTCCTGCATACCATCCATCCTCCCCTTGGTAACCAAGGATCCATATCTCCCATGCATGATGCCACAAGGACCGAGGATAAAAGATATCTTTTGACACAATGTAAATAAAGTGCCTTGTGGAAGGGGTGGCATGGTGGCTCAGTGGTTAGCACTGTTGCCTCACAGCGCCAAAGACCTGGGTTCGATTCCAGCCTTGGGCGACTGTCTGTGTGGAGTTTGCACATTCTCCCCATGTCTGCATGGGTTTCCTCCGGGTGCTCTGGTTTCCTGCCACAATCCACAAAGATGTGCAGGCCAGGTAGATTTGTTGTGCTAAATTGCCCATAGTGTTCGGGTACATTAGTCAAGGGTAAATATCGGGTAGGGTAATGGGTGTGGATGGGTTGCTCTTCAAGGATTGGTGTGGACTTGTTGGGCCAAATGGCCTGTTTCCATACTGTAGAGAATCTAATGTGTGGTGTCCTTCACTCTGAGAGAGGAGCTTTGGATTCAAGTCCTATTCCAGGAGCTGATGGCCTATTCCAAAAGCTGGTGTCTCCATTGCTTTTGTGAGACACTCAAGGGTATGGGCCAAGTGCTGCAAAATGGGATGAGAATAGTTCGAAGGTTGTCTTTTTGACGAGTGCAGACACGCTGGGCTGAAGGGCAACTTATTATTTTGGTGCTCTAAACCTCAATAACCAGAGAGCATGGAGTCACAGCATCATACAGTATCGAACAGACCCTTCAGTTCAACCTGTCTGCGCTGACCAGTCATCCCAATCTGACCTAGTCCCATTTGCCAGCCTTTGGCACACATCTTTCTAACCTATTCCTAGTCATGTCCACATCTAGATGCCTTTTAAATATTGTCATTGTACCAGCCGCCTCCACCACCTCTTGGAAGCTCATTCCAGGCACACATCACCCACTGCGTGAAAAAGTAACCCCTCAGGTCTTTCCCCTCTCAACTTAAACCAGTGCTTCTAGTTTTGGACTCCCCCACCCTTGGGAAAGAACTTTGGCTATACAGCCGACGTGGAAGGAATCAAAATGGGGCAAGAACAGAAAAGGAGGTTAGCTAAACAATTCTGATCAGCAACAGAAAAGTGCAGCCAAGCACGTATGCAAGCTAGCTAGCTTACTGAAACTGGCTCCCATTAAGTGAGAAGGCAGGAAGACCGAAACAACACTCAACAGGTGTTATAGAAGTTTAAGGTCAATGATCTGATGCTAAACATCACGTACCTAGATCAGGATCTGATTAATCAGTTGTGTTGCTAAGGCTTGAAATCAAAATATAATTCGTGAAAAGGGAACGCTGATTTGTGTGTAAAAGTGTGATTGCAACTGCCTGATTCAGACAAGGGTGGGCTTTGACCCGGCTGGTTGAGTCTTCTTGCATGTATGTGATAAAGGAAGCTGTGTGAAGTGTACTATCATCTGGCTGATCATTTCAACATCCATCCATGCTCCTCCTGATTTTATGAACTTCTGTAAGGATACCCCTCAGCGTCTGACCCTCCAGGGAAAATAGCCCCAGCCTATTCAACCTCTTACTGTAGCTCAAGCCCTCCAATCTCGGCAACATCCTGGTAAATCTTTTCTGCACCCTCTCATGTTTAACAACATCCTTTCTTTCGAAGGGCGACCAGAATTGTATGCAGTATTTTAAAAGTGGCCTCACCAATGTCCTCTACAGACAATAGATCACACTTGGTAATGGCAAAGGCATATCAGAGATAATCAAAGATACTCCTACTTATAGACAATAGGTGCAGGAGTAGGCCATTCAGCCCTTCGAGCCAGCACCACCATTTATTATGATCATGGCTAATCATCCACAATCAGTATCCTGTTCCTGCCTTATCCCAATAACCCTTGATTCCACTATCTTTCAGAGCTCTATCCATCTCTGTTACAGCTGCAACATTACATCCCAATTCCTATACTCAATACCAATGAAGGTAAAGGTATCAAACACCTTCTTCACCACCCTGTCTATCTGCAATGCAACTTTCAAAGATCTATATCCCTGCACACCATGACCTTCTCTCGAAGGCAAAAGCTCTGTGTTCAAGTCCCACTCCAGGAGTTGATGACCACAGGAAAGTCTCCATTGCACTGGTGAGGCATGAAAGGCGATGTTCCCAGTGCTGGAAAATGAGACTGGAGTAGCAAGGAGCCTGTTTTGCCAGCGCAGACACGGTGGGCTGAAGGATCTATTTTTCTGGTGCTCTCAACCTTTATGACCAAAGGGCACAGCTTGAAGTGTATTTTTGGAGCCAGATCCACTGGGAGAGTTTGAGGATGAGTTTTATGTTTGCTCAGCGAATGAGCATTGGGAGATGGTTTGGGAGGCAGGGATATGGGGAAATTGGCAGGTGACTGGCACTAGGCAATAGGAGTGAGAAAGGCCTGAGGGGCTGAATGGCCTTGTTCTCCACTGTAAGGTGAGTAACTGAGAGAAGGAGTGTGCATGGATCTTGCTGGAGCTGGGGGCGAGGAGAGTGCAGAGGAGTTGGGGAGGGAAAAAGCCTTAGGCGAAGTTGAAAAGCTATCATTTCTACTTTCTCGTCTCTCTCACTCTCTCTTGCACTGGCAATAGAAACGTTGACAATACCACCACGATACCCTCGACCAAGTCATCTTGACGGCGCAACTGAAAGACCAGCTGAACATCAGCCCCTCCATCTTCGTGGGCAGTGCCTACTTCATGGCCTCCAGAGAGTTTGTTGGCCATGTGTTTGACAGTGCCGAGATCCAGGCCTTCCTCAAGTGGTTGGAGGACACCTACAGCCCAGACGAGCATGTGTGGGCTATCCTGCACAGGATGCCCAATGTACCAGGCTCCATCCCCTGCACCCAAGGAGCCACCAGGACACTTGGCCGGGCAGTAAAGTGGTCCTTTGAGGCTGGTGACGTTGCGAGGGGTGCCCTATACCCTCCCTGCACGGGAAGGTATCGCCACTTGGTCTGTGTGTATGGGGCAGGAGATCTACATTGGGTGGTCTGTCAGAGATGTTTCTTTGCAAATATGTTTGACCCCAACATGGACAACACGGCAGTACAGTGCATGGAGGAATATCTCCGAAACAGGACACTTGGTAAAACTGGGGCTGGGTTGGAGGTTGGGACAGAGTAAACCTCGGTGATGGTGGTAGGGGTGGTGGGTGAGACATCGGAAACACTGAGAGACTGGGCACTGTGAGATTGTATACTATAACACTGGCTGCTGTGGAGGCCAGACACTGTGAAACTGCATGCTGTAACATAGCCACTGAAGCACGAGGCAGTGTGAGGCTGGGCACTATAGTGTTGGGCACTATGGAGATTGGATACCTTAATACTATCCACTGTAACACTGGGCGCTGGGAGACTTAGCACTGTAACATTAGTTACTGTGAGAGTCAAAATGTGTGGCGCTGGTAAAGCATAGCAGGTCAGGCCACATCCGCGGAGCAGGAGAACCGATATTTCAGGTATAAGCCCTTCATCAGGAATGTGGGGGAGTAAGGAGGTTGAGAGATACATAGAGTGAGGGTGGGGCTTTTGGGGAAGGTAGCTGGGAAGTTGCTCAATAAATCCAGCTAGGGGGGGTGATTGTGATTGATCGGTGGGGAAGGTCAAACATATAGTTAGGAAGGAAGATGGTCAGATCAAGAGGGGAGAGCCGACTTGGAGGGTTGGATCTGGGATGAGGTGGGGGGAGAGGAGAGATTTGGAAACTAGTGACGTCAATGTTGATGCCATGTGGTTGAAGGTCCCAAGGCAGAAGAGGAGGTGTTCTTCCTCCAGTCGTCAGATAGCTTGAATTTGGTGGTGCAGGAAGTGTCATTGTGTTGAAGTGGTTGGCCACAGGTCGATGGGGTTGTTTGTGCCCAGTCTCACAGGGACACATCCGCCAATAACACTCAACACTGCACGAGTGGGCACTGTATTACTGGAACACTGCACGAGTGGGCACTGCATTACTGGAACACTGCACTAGTGGGCACTGCATTACTGGAACACTGCACAAGTGGCATGTACAGCTGGACACTGCAAGACCAGTGTTGTGACCATCACTTTTTTTTATTTTTCTCATTTTGGTTTGGAACTGAGTCCAAATTGAGAATTGAACTTTGAACAGTGACTAGTTCTTCTTTAAAAAAACTGGACAGACAAAAGACTGATGTTTGCTGTGAGGATCTGGCCAGGAAAGGTAATGCAGGTGAATTACTGCTCTCTGAACACAGCAGACGCTTCAGCACCGAGATGTAGTTCTGCTCAGGGACTGACAGCTGGATGGATATTGAATGGGTCGGTCAGTAAGAGGAATGCTGCCAGGCAGGTAATCACAGAGAATGGTGAGAAAGAAAGCAAAAACCATGAGTGACCTCGCTCTGACTGGATTTTGGGCTTGGAGGAAGTGCTTCTTTGGAAGTTGCTGGACTGGTCTGGTCTTCTTTTTGGTTTGACTTTGTCTAGTTATTTCCCCAGTTGTTAACTTGTTAAAAGGTCTGAGATGAGAATGTGAGTCTTCGGGAATGAGTATTAGTCTCCACAGGTCTGCAGAATTTGTTCGCATTGACTGGTGACTTTAAGTTCAAACATGGTGTACAGTTCTTGTGCCTGTAATACAACCCAGCATCAAAGGATTTCATGATGGCCTATTATTTATCATTGAAACTGTTATCAACTGGCAAATTAAAATTTTAAACAAGTTTATCTCTTAATTGTCTGCTGGTGTGCGAATTGGAGGGGTGCATGGGTTTATGATCATCTGTGTTCTGCTAAAGTGACATAAACAGAAATTAACAATTTATTCAGTTATAAACTTGACATCCAAGATCTGTTATTTGTAAATTCTGGTTAGGAACAATTGAACGATTTTGATGGTCATTGAATGGTTAAATGTCACTGTGTTGCAAAAGAAGTGATCGGGAGGCTGGTTTTGGTTCAGCTTCATTTTCCTGTGTCACTCTGGACACCGTAGCTCCAGGCACATTAACTCTGGACATTGTCACTCCCTGAATGACACTATCACTCCGGTTACAACACTGTCACTCTGGACACTATCACTAAATACTGGGAGATCAGAATGTGACACTGGACAGTGTAATGCTGGACATTGCGATGTCAGATGTTTTAACTATAGACACTAACACCGGAAATAGTGACACTGGATATCATTTGGATGCAGATAGAAATGAAAACAGTCAAAAAGAAAACAAATGAGATAGAATCTACTTATAGAAATGGGAACTAAATGAGACTGAGTGAGAATGATTATGGCTGTTTAATGAACAGAAATCAGAACACTGCAATAATGTCCACATCTAATTGAGGGTCTCGGGGTGGATTGTATAAAGAATACCAGGTATGCGGAGTGAGTTTCAGACTGGAATCTAATCGAGGGGTTCAGGGTGGTTTCTGTATAAATGACGGAAGCTGACCTATGTGTGTGAATGTCCCGAGTTAGTCTAACATCCATGGATTGTTTAATGGAGCTTGCTTCATACTTCAAGGTCTCAGACATCTCCATTTTATCTGTCTCTCACCAAAATTGACAGGGCAATGACAGCAGAAGCTATACAAAGAGAAATGTTGCCTCTGAAATGCCACATGTAATGCCATCTGTATACATCCAGGGCAGGAACAATCCTGGGATTGATAAGAGTAAATCTCCCTCCACTCCATCCTCATCAAACACTCCCAGGACAGGGACAGAATGGTGTTAGGTACAGAGGAAGAACTCACCATGACATTGTTCCCATCATTGTTCCTTTGGCTATGGGTTTGAAATGCCATCCCCACACTGTCAATGACTATAGATCTGTCTCTGAATTTTGTTTCATCATTTAAGATGTATTCAGCCAGGTGAGCCCTCACAGCTCTCTCTCCCTCATAGGCATAGACAGTGTGTCTGTCTCTCCTCTTCTGTCTCCCTATTTCTTTCCCTGTGTGTGTCTCTCTCTCTCTCTCTGCCTCCCTTATCATCTCTGCTTTCTGTGGGTTTGTGACACCATTGCGATGTTAGGAGAGACTGTACTATGAATGTCACAGTGTTTGCTGTGCCCTGGAGGGTGGAGGACTAGCTGGTGGGCAGTAAACAAGGTCATTTCCAGCTTGGTGAGCTAGTACCACCCCACCCTCAAATTTACCTGGACCGTCTCAGAATCCTCCCTCCCCTTCCTAGAACTCTCCATTTCTATCTCGGGCGACCGACTCAACACAGACATTTACTACAAACCGCCCGACTCCCACAAAGCGACCTAGATTACACCTCCTCCCACCCTGCCCCCTGTAAAAACGCCATCCCATATTCCCAATTCCTTCGCCTCCGCTTCATCTGCTCCCAGGAGGACCAATTCCACTACCGAACAGCCCAAATGGCCTCCTTCTTCAAAGACCGCAATTTCCCCTCCGACGTGGTCGACGATGCTCTACACCGCATCTCCTCCACTTCCCGCACTTCCGCCTTTGAACCCTCCCCCTCCAATCGCCATCAGGACAGAACCCCACCAACCTCCGGATACATCGTATCATCCTCCGTCATTTCTGCCACCTCCAAACAGACCCCACCACCAGGGATATATTTCCCTCCCCACCCCTATCAGCATTCCGGAGAGACCACTCCCTCCACAACTCCCTCGTCAGGTCCACACCCCCCACCAACCCAACCTCCACTCCCGGCACCTTCCCCTGCAATCACAAGAAGAGCAAACCTTGTGCCCACACCTCCCCCCTCACCTCCGTCCAAGGCTCCAATGGATCCTTCCATATCTGTTGCAAATTCACATGCACCTCCACACACATCATTTACTATATCCGCTGCACCCAATGTGGTCTCCTCTACATTGGGGAGACAGGCCGCCTACTTGCGGAACGTTTCAGGGAACACCTCTGGGACACCCGCACGAACCAACCAAACCACCCCGCGACTGAACACTTTAACTCCCCCTCCCACTCTGCGAAGGACATGCAGGTCCTTGGCCTTCTCCAACGCCAGACCCTGGCCACATGACGCCTGGAGGAAGAGCGCCTCATCTTCTGTCTAGGAACCTTCCAACCACATGGGATGAATGTAGATTTCTCCAGCTTCCTCATTTCCCTCCCTGCACCTTATCTCAGTCCCAACCCCTGGATTCAGCACCGCCCTCTTGACCTGCAATCTTCTTCCCGACCTCTCCACCCCCACCCCCTCTCCGGTCTATCACCCTCACCTCCTTCCACCTATTGTATTCTCAGCGCCCTTCCCCCAAATTCCTCCCCCCGCTTTTATCTCAGCCCGCTTGGCACACTAGCCTCATTCCTGAAGAAGGGCTTATGCCCAAAACGTTGATTCTTCTGCTCCTCAGATGCTGCCTGGCCTGCTGCACTTTTCCAGCACCACACTTTTTAACTCTGGTCTCCAGCATCTGCAGTCCTCACTCTCTCTGAGTTAGTACCAAGTGGGGCTGCCTGAAGGGTCACTGCTAAAGACACAGACACTTTCAATTGATAGCAATGAGTAGCTGAAGGGAACAAATATAATGTTTCCAGGTTCACTGAAAAGACCTACAGTGGGTGGGAGAGAAAGCTGTGGGGATGACCAAAGATATGGGCAACTTCACTGACTGAGGAAGGAATTAGCAGATGGAATATAATGTGCAGCAGATATTTCCAAGCTAACTTAGTGACTGATTAAAATTCCCATTCCTTGCCCAGTCCACCCTTCTATACCCAAAGGTGATTTGTCCCTGTGGGACAGCAGTGTAGGTCAAACTGCGGGATATGAAGATGGGAACTGTGAAGTGTTCCCAGTCTGAGCCACAACATGAGGAACACAAGGATTGAGATGATTATCCTGTCATGGAAGTTGAATGAGTTTTGGAAACAGGGTCCCTGTGATTGACAGCACTATAAACCTGGCAGCATCCAGAACCAAAGTAAGGCATCAGAGGAATCACAGATGGAAGTGGGAAGGGACGGGGCAAGGGCAGAAAAAATCGAGTCAATGTTCTGGGGACATGAGTTTGAATCCTATCGTGGCAGATGGTGGGAAGTGAATTCAATTTCAGGGGAAAAGGAAGGAGTCTCCCCATTAAAACATTGTTGTGAAAACCCGTCTGATACATGAATGTGTTTTAGGTAAGGAAATTTGCCATTTGATCTGGTCTGGCTTACATGTGACTCCAGACTCACAGCGATGTGCTTGACCTTTAACTACCTTCTAGGCAATTGGGGATGGAAAATAATGCTGGCCCAACCAATGATGCTCCCATTTGTGAACAAATTTACATAAAGTTCTCCAGCTCTGGTAACCTCCTGGTAATCTTCCTGTGCCAACTCTCCAAGATTGATGAATTCTTTGGCAATGCAGTTCAGTTCAGTTCCCAGTTCAACATTTAGCTCAATTAACAGGGTTTGTGTAGCTCTAATTTTTAACGTTAGCTTTAATGATTAATTGCATTAGGTACTTATCTGTGATTGTCACTCAACTTGTCAAAGATCATAGAAGGAGAAAGTGAGGACTGCAGATGCTGGAGATCAGAGCTGAAAATGTGTTGCTGGAAAAGCGCAGCAGGTCAGGCAATATCCAAGGGGCAGGAGAATCGACGTTTCGGGCATAAGCCCTTCTTCAGGAAGCCCTTCCTGAAGAAGGGCTTATGCCCAAAATGTCGATTCTCCTGCTCCTTGGATGCTGCCTGACCTGCTGTGCTTTTCCAGCAACACATTTTCAGCAAAGATCATAGAATCCCGACACTGCAGAAAGAGACCATTTGGCCCATTGAGTTTGCATCGACCCTCCACAACCCAGGCCCTGGTCATGACTCGGGCTGCTTCAGGCACAGCCAACTCCATTTTCACCTGTAGCCCCATGATCAGCTTGTCTTTCTCCCTGCCTCACAATTATTCATCCCTTTGTCTGCCAGACTGCTCTTCTCTCTCTCTTTCTGGGCTCCATCGATTGGAGGAGTGGGCACAAGTAAGTTGTTCTCTCTTCCTGGTTCCCTTCATGCGAGTTTCAGGTCTAGTCTGGTTGACCATCTCCTCACTTGTTGACAAATTTGGTCCCTCGTGCTGCTACTGCAAATCTGATGCTCCCCAGTCAGAATCTGTTCTCCATCCTTGCTATTTGAAGCACGTCTTTGAGGTGGTGTTTAAAGGGCAATCAACATTTAGGAGTGAAGTGATGTAATAATCAGCAAAAACAACCTAGACCATGTCTGTCTTGCTACCAGTTGTTAGGAAGAAGTACTTTACTGTGTTGCCAATTTCAATGTCGAAGCTGAAACCGAATAGTATTCCTGTTTTCATTCCTCACTCATGTCTGAAACATACATTTTTAACCCTACATTATATATCAGTCAGAACTATTTAATGTCTCCTGAAAACACTTCTGGGCCAGACCAGATAAGATTCCCAGATTCCCTTTGGTGAAGGACATGAGTGAAGCAGATGTGTATTTACAGCAATTGGTGTTAGGTTCTGCAATGGGACTATGAAACTAACTTTCAATTCCAAATGGATTAATTATTTGAGATTAAATTCTGCCAATTGCTGGTATTTGCATCCTGGGTCACTGCAGCACAAGTCCAATGAGGTTCCCTCAGTCCAACTACATCACAATTTACATTATTCCCCAAATATCAACACCTTAGTTTCCTACAGCACTGTCTGTGTGTGCAGCAGCTCATTTGATTCTCTCTCCCCCACCACTTACACCCATTTATTACTGTGTAGCTGCTACAGTTTCATTTCAAAATGTGTGCATTTCAGTTGGAAAAATACAAATGATTCTGTAATTTTAACTTTATTAATTGGTTGGTTATTAATCATTTATTTCATTCTTAGATTATGGATTAATCAGTTCATTTCAGATGGAAAGAGGTAACTCTGATCACTGAGATAATGCAGGGCTGGTGTCTGAGTATTTGTGTGATCAAAGGATCAAGAAGTTGCCAACTATTTGGACTCGATATTACAGTGTGGTGTATTTCTCTCACCTCTATAAAGGATAAAGCAAAACACATGAGCCATGACATTGACTCAAGAAAAGCAATTCCTGGAATTCCTGAAATAAAATGGGAGTGATGTGGAGTCTTCCTTGTTTCAACAAGCTTCAGTGGAAAATTTCAGTAGCAGCTGGTGAGCGTTGGGGTGTGGGTGATAGTCACTGTCAAGCAGAGGGAGATGGAGCTGTGATTGTGAAGGGTTTTTAGAATCCTAGAGGTCTACAGCATGGAAACAGGCTTTTCAGCCCAATTTGACGATGCCACTCAGTTTTCACTGTTAAATAGTCCCATTTGGCTGTGTTTGGCCCATATACCCCCCCAGTTGTCCCTCACTCCCAGAGAATATGGATAAAGAGGACTCAGTAATAGCAGTGCCACTGAATTTCATGTTAAAATGGTGAAACTTAACAATAAGTCTCTATACAGAAAGTAATCCTTCATGTCGAGGAAACAGCAGGAATGAGGTGAGGTGATGTAATGCACATGGGCAGGACAAACAAGACAAGGAAATACACGATGAACAATAGGACCCTGGGAAGCATTGACAATTAGACAGATTTGGGGTGAATGTACACCAGTCTCTGAAGGTAGATAAAGAATGGAGATAATATACTTGCTTTTATTAGCCTGACCTCTTGTTTCTGTCCTTGGAATTTTCACTTGCGATCTCTTCCTCCTTTGAACTCTCTTTCTCTCCTTCCCTCCATCTGACTGTCACTATCTCATTCTCTGTCTGTTGGTTCTTCTCTTTTTCTCTCAATGCATTTTCTCTCCCTCTTTCTCCCTGGGCCCTCTGCTCTGTCCCAGTGGCAGGGAAGGGGGATTGGGAAGATTTGGACTTAGTGCCATAAGTTGCTGTACAGTTAATGCAGTAGGATACACATTTCCCCTGTCTCTCCCGGGTTTTACCTTCACTGTTGTCCAAACCAGGCCGGGGGTGGAGGGATGAGTGGAAGGGGCATAAAGTATCTTTCTCATTGAGTGTGTGATTGATTGGCTGCAGACTGGAATCTTGCTGTGCATTACAGCAGTCAGTCAAAAGACCAGTTAGTCTCTGAACGTACTCACCATGTTCTTCAGCCCAGGGGTTGTGAGTCTGCGAGGGGAGGCGGAGTAGCCGTGCCCCTGAGTTTTTGAGCAGAGGAATGGGAAGCAAGGAGGTGGTGGGAGAGAGCCAGGGAGAGGGGGAGTGTTTGATGGGGCTTGAGCGGGGAAGGGGCTATTGTAGGAGAGAGAGAGATGAAGGGGTGAGAGGACAAAGAGGCAGAGTATGAGACAGGGTGGAAGAGCGGTCTCCCCACGTAGGGGAGTAACAATGCCATTCGGGACAATGCCTGAGTAGCTGGACAGCACCAGGATCATTTAATGGGGGGGTGTGGGAGGAGGATGGGGGGTTGTTGGTGGTTGTGGTGGTAGGGAGGCATAATGGGCTGAAAGGATTATCTGTGTGATGTGAAGCTTCCATAGTTCTGGGACTGGGATCTTGCTGTGCACGAAAGCAGTCAGCTACAGGCCAGTTGGTCCAGTTATTAATCTCTGCGCCAGGGAGATGGGCTTAGCATGATATGGGGGACAGCAAAATAATTTGTGAGGGTACACATTTGGTTAGGAATATATTTGTGAGGGCAAAACAATTAGGGAAGGGCAAACATTTGGGAGGGGAGTAAAATGGGGACAGAATAGGGGGATGCAATATTGTGTGGGAACTTTCAGATCGAAGAGAAAAAGACAGGGTGAAAGAGAGAATGAGAGAGAGAGAGAGACAGAGGGAATAAGTGACAGAGAGAAGAGAGGAAGAGTGGGGATGAAGAAACAGGAACAGACAGAGAATAGAGAGATTGAGGAGGAGGAGAGCAAGCGAAGAACAGAGAGAGAGAGCTAGAGAATCTCAGAGAGGGAGAGAGAGAAGGGCAGATGGAGAGGTAGGGAAGAGAGAGAGAAAGATGGAGATGGAGAGAAAGAAAAGGACAGTGAGAGGGAGATAGAAAGAGGGAGGCAGACAAAAGGACAGAGAGAGAGAGAGAGAGAGAGAAAATAGGAAAAGTCAGACAGGGACAAACAGAAGTTAAGACATGGACAGACTGAAGTGGTGATACTCATATTCCAGTTAGTCCCAGCTCTCTTGGTGGTGTCTCATATTCCCTCTCTCCCATGAGGTTTGCTTCAGCCTGAGAATGTATCAGTGTGTTGTATATTTGTGAGTAATCTCGGTGTCTGTGTCTCTGTCCAATGGAGTGTCTTTTGTTTTGGGGGTTAATTCCCTCTTTCTCTTGTGTTTAAAATGATACCCTCTGCTGAACACACCGTGCCATTGCACAAACATCAACAGCATTTCCTTCGAGTGAACTTTTTTGGAATTGAAGTAACAGGTTGTTATTCCATCAAAAAGTCTGATCCACTGCATTACTCCCTTGATGTAAAACATGCAGTGCCAGCAGCTACCCTGACATATACAATGTACTGGGGGACTGTTCAGCTCAGTGTTGTTGTTACTGCAAACATTTATAAACTTTCAATTGTGAGCTGGCAACAACAAGTCCCTTCAATATTACCTTACTCCCACCCTGATATACTTTCCAACCATCAATAACCACAAAGCAGTCTGAGGTTATTCAGCACCTAAATGTGATCTTCAATAAATCACCTCACTTTCACACAATGATTCAAACAACATGAAAAAATGACAAATAAAAACTGGAAGAACTGTGGATGTTGTAAATCAAAAACAAAAACAAAAGTTGCTGGAAAAGCTCAGCAGGTCTGGCAACATTGGTGGAGAGAAATCAGAGGTAATATTTCAATTTACGTGGCCCTACCTCAGAACTGTCATCCAAACAGGAGCTGAACATACTCAACTACCCTATGTGAGGTCAGTTCCCTGAATAGCCATCCCCAACCAGCAAAGGGTCTACTCATGAACAACTACCCATAAAGTGAACACAGGCGAGTAGTCATTCCCACTCACCTCCTTTCCAATCATCCAGAATGCAAGGAAGATGCAATAAAAATTCTAAGAAGCAGATTGGCTAAAATTGCCCAGCAAGATCTTGAACGGACTTGTACTACAGCAATTATAACGGTTGGAATTTATATGTCTATATAAATCTGCTTCTGTGGTGTGAATCACCATCACTGCTTGGACAGACATCCCATGTGACAATCGGTGCAATGATGTCCCACACCATGAAGCAAAGAGCATCTTGTAAATCATGGTTGTCAGATGATTCATATTCTTTTAGCAGTGTGCTGCTGATGGACTATGAACCAACTGGTGATTCATTTAGAGTTTCCAACCCACGAGTCTCTCAATGTTGAATTTCAGTTCAACTGGAGGGCACAACAGAGAGAAAGCACTGCAGATGCTGGAGATTAAAATTAAAGAGTGTGGTGCTGGAAAAGCACAGCAGGTCAGGCAGCATCCGAGGAGCAGGAGAATCAACATTTTGAGCATTAGCTCTTCATCAGGAATACACAATAGCAGCACTGACTTTCAATCTGTCGGGCCAAATGTTCTTGATCCTAATTGGAGACTTGGAGCAGCACAAAAATATCAAATATCCAAAATCACACGTCAGTCACCATAAACCAACTTGGCTTTCATCTGTGAAAAATCCTTTTGGACCAACCAATTTCCACAGTGGTGAGGCCTCTGGACCAGGTCCAATAACAGAGATTTCACAAAGTTGATGGAGTACTGCATCAAGGTGGAACACTATGGCCTCACAATGAATTGGTCTAAAAATATAAAATGTCAGTACCAACAAAATAATAATAACAATAATAAATACTTACGCAAATTATTGGCCTAAAATGAAATAACAATCCCAAGCAAATGTACATGGGAGTATCTTCACATAGACCATTATCGTTTGGGGAACATCAAAGGATAACAGCAACAAAGGGCAAGATGGGAAACGTTCTGTTTGACAAAGTTGTTTGATCCTCTATGGGACAGCTGCTACCACAACACTCCAGATCTCAGTGTTTGTCCTGTTAAACTGTGCACCACAGCACTATGCCTCTTTCTACAAATAGCAGAACTCACATGTCTTTTTGACAAACAAATAATTCAACAATACACATCATAAATGGAACCCTGTGCTTAACACCGCTCCCAGTGAGCTGTCCTCACAAATATCATGTCCCCACACATCCATTGATTGATGAAAACACGCAGATAGTCAATGCCATCCGTGCTCACCATCAGTTATCACTCCATAATGACTTGCTCAACTCACCTGTTGCTAATATTGTAGCTGGGCTCCCATTTGGAGCAAGCTGCCTGAGCAAGATCCACTCACAACATCTCTTTCCATCAAGGAATGGGAAACACCAGGTGTCACTGAGAAGTGGGTCATTATAAAACCCATCTGAGAAATAGCAGGCTTTAAACTACTACAGGAAAGACTCTCTTGCTCAACACTTTCTTGACCAGATAGGGTCAGTGTTCAGCCAAATTCCATCAATGTGGCCTCAGTGTATACACATTCTGTACAGCATAGAGAAACCCACAATACTGCATATTACTGAGGAGCCTCCAATCTGACAAACTATTCACTTTAAACTCAGTTAGTGAGCACACTGTCATCTGGCATATCAGGCGTACAGTGGAAATGTAGAGATTTATATAATTTAAGTTGTTACAAGATTTACCTGGCACACTAACAATGTGAAGGAAGATGTAGCATGCTTTCAAGATAATTAGCCTTGGAAAGTACATGTTGTTGTTTGTGAAATAATTTCTCCCTTCCTGCTGCTGGCAATGTATCAGAATTGGAGAATTATCTCAAAATTGAAGAACAGACAGTTTCAGAGACTATTTTATCTTGTGTGGTATCTCATTATTTTTAAAATCATTGAATGACAGCAGGTTTATTTTAATGATGTGATATCATTGAGATTTATGTTTGTAATTCAATACTCCAACGACTGGATAAATCTGATCCTATTTGGTCTCAAATGCTAATTCCAACTTTTATTCAAACAACAAGACTTGCATGATTTCACCCACTATCAGTCCCATTAATATTGAAATATCTTTCAATATTCCTTTCAGCGATGACCTTCATTTTGCTGAGGCTAGTCAGCGAATCAATACCTCATGTTGTAGAACACCTTGAAAGCTGTTTTACTAAGTACAGTTTTTACTAAGTACACTGCTTTTCTTGTTAATTCAGTTTTGCAACCCATTTAGGAAATTCTATCTGTGAATGAGCACTCTGGTACATAACCAAAAGCTGATGCTGACCACAACAACTGCTAGAACTCACACTAGGTAATACTTTCTTAAAACAAATACAAAGAAAAACAGGAACAAATTCAGATCCTTATCCTCAGAGTTCTCAAATGACAGAATCACATCGAACAGAAGAGGCGCTTTGGACCATCATGTTTGTCTCACCAAAATGACACTAAATCTACATCAGTCCAATTTTCCAGCTCTTGGCCCATAGCCTTGAATGTTATGACATTTCAAGTGCTCTTCCAAGTACTTTTCTGAGGTATCCGATTTCAATTTCAGGCCCCTTATCAACCTCTAGGTGGGAAGAACTTTCCTCATGTCCCCTCTAAACCTCCTGCCTTTCAGCTTAAAATTATACCACCCTGTTATCGGCCCTTTGAGTAAGGGGAACAACTGCATTCTATTCACCCTGTCTATGGACTTCATAGATACTCCGATCTCTGTTCTTAGTGAAGCAACCCGAGCTTATCCAGCCTCCCTCTTCACAGCTTAATTGATACAGCCTAAGCAACATTCTGCTAAACCTCCTTTGCACTCCCTCCAATGCAAACACATCCTTCCCATGCTGTGGTGACCAGAAATACACACAATAGTCCAACTATAGCCTAAACAAAGTCCAACAGCACTTCCCTGCTCTTATAACCTACGTCTTGACGAGTAAAGGCACATATCCTGTACACCTTCTTAACTACCCTATTAGTCAGTCCTGCCACCTTCAGAGATCTGTTAACAATTACCTTAAGATCTTTTGGTTGCTTTATGCAGCCTGGTGTCCTCCCATTCACTGAGTACTGCCTTGTTTTGCAACTTCTGGCAAAATGTATCACGTCTGGGTTTATCAGGATTAAATTTTATCTGCCGTTGATCTGCCTGTTTGACCAATCTACCTATTTTTGTTTGAAGCCTAAGAATATTTTCCTCACTGCCAACCACCCAGTCAATATTTGTGTCATCACAAACTTACTTAGTATCCCCAACCACCCCCATCCCCTCACAACACACACATTCACCCACATACATGAACAAACACACATGCAGACATACACACACTTACTCACATACACGCACACACACACACACCCTTTACTATCATTTACGAATATCACAAACAATGAAAGATCCAAAATTGATCCCACTGGATACCAGTCTCCAATTACACTAACAGCCTTCTTTCAGCTTTGCCTCTGCTTCCTCTGACTGAGTCAATTTGCTAATTTATTCTGAATTCCTTGTGTTTTTACATTAGTTGTCAATCTCCTACATGTGGCTTTGGGACAGTTCAGTGACTCAGTGCTTAGCACTGCTGCCTCACAGCACCAGGGCCCTGGGTTCGATTCCAGACTTGGGTAACTGTCTGTGTGGAGTTTACACATTCTCCCTGTGTCTGTTCGGGTTTCCTCTGGGTACTTGTTTTACTCCCACAGTCCGAAGGTGTGCAGGTTAGGTGAATTGGCCGTGCTAAATTGCCCATAGAGATAGGTGCATTAGGCAGGGGTTAAGGTAGGGGAATGGGTCCGGATGGATTAACCTTTGGAGGGTGAGTGTGGACTTGTTGGCCTGCATGGCCTGTTTCTATACTGTAGGGAATTGAATATAATCTTGTCAAAGGCTTTGCTAAAATCCATATAAACTACAACAATTGCCCTACTCTCATCCAAAGACCTGGTCACTTCCTCGAAAATTTTCACCACACTTGTGATGCATTTTGTCCCTCTGACAAAACCACGCTAACAAAAAAGAACAAAGAAAATTACAACACAGGAACAGGCCTTTCAGCCCTCCATGCCTCTGCTGATCCGGATCCTCAATTAAAACCCGTTGCCTATTTTCCAATGATCTGTATCCCTCTGTCCCCTGGCCATTCATGTAGCTGTCTAGACACATCTTAAGCAACGCTATCATATCCATCTCTACCTCCTCCCTGTGTAAAGAACTTTCCACGCATATTTCACTTAACCTTTTCCCATCTCACCTTGAACTTGTGACCCCTAGTAATTAAGTCCCCCACCCTGGTAAAAAAAAGCTTCTTGCTATCCACCCTGTCTACACCTCTCATGGTTTTGTCGACTTCAGTTAGGATCCCTCCCCTCAAACTCCATCTTTTTAATGAAAATAATCTTATTCTACTCAACCTCTCTTAATAGCTAGCACCCTCCATACCAGGCAACATCCTGGTGAATCTCCTCTGCACCCTCTCCAAAGCATCCACATCCTTCTAGTAATGTAGCAAACAAAACTGTCTGCTATATTCCAAATGTGGCCAAACCAAAGTCCTATACAACTGTAACATGACCTGATAAATCTTGTACTCAATACCCCGTCCGATGAAGGAAAGCATGCCGTATGCCTTCTTGACCACTCTATTGACCTGCATTGCCACCTTCAGGGAAATATGGGCCTGACCATGCAGATCTCTCCGTATGTCAATTTCCCCAGGGCTTAAGTCCAAAGATGTACAGATTAGGTGAATTGACCTTGCTAAATTACCCATCGTGTTCGGGGATATATAAGCAAGGTGCATTAGATAGGGGAAGTCTAGAGTAATTGGTGTAGGGGACTGGGTTGGTGTGGACTTGTTGGGCCAAATGGCCTGTTTCCACACTGTAGGGATTCTAATTGACTGTATAGTTTGCTTGAGAACTGGGTCTTCCAAAATGCATCACCTCGCATTTGCCTAGACTGAACTCCATCTGCCATTTCTCTGCCCAACTCTCCAATCTATCCATATTCTGCTGCATTCTCGGACAGTCCCCTTCACTAACTGCTACTCCACCACTAGTCACAGTTCTTCATTTTGAGAAACTCCGTTCCACTATTACTCACAGCCTCCTGTTGTCCAGCCAATTCTCTATCCATCTAGCTAATATACCCTGGATCCCATGCAACTTCACTTTCTCCATCAGCCTGCCTTGGGGAACCTTATCAAACGCCTTATTGAAGTCCACGTATATGACATCTACAGCCCTTCTCTCATCAATCAACTTTGTCACTTCCTCAAATAATTCTGTTAAGTTGGTATTATCTCAGAGAATAGATAAGGGAGAGCTAGTGGACGTGGGTATTTGGATTTTCAGAAATCTTTTGACAAAGTCCCACACAAAAAGTTAGTTTGCAACATCAAAGCAAATGGGATCAGGATAATATACTGACTTGAATTGAGAATTCATAGCAAACCTGTATTGTTTGGAGTGGAAGATAATGACACTGGGTAGGATAAAGATCAATGCTTGGGTTCCAGTTATTCGCAATAGCCTTCGTGATTTTTTTTTCATTCATGCAATGTATATACTGGGTTCTCTAGACTACTCTCAGATATTTTTAGATTAGATTACTTTACAGTGTGGAAACAGGCCCTTTGGCCCAACAACTCCACACCGACCTGCCTAAGCACAATCCACCCATAACCCTACATTTACCCCTTACCTAACACTACGGACAATTTAGCACGGCCAATTCACCTGACCTGCACATCTTTGGACTGTGGGAGGAAACCGGAGCACCCGGAGGAAACCCACGCAGACACAGGGAGAATGTGCAAACTCCACATAGTCAGTCGCCTGAGGTGGGAATTGAACCCGGGTCTCTGGCGCTGTGAGGCAGCAGTGCTAACCACTGTGCCACCGTGCCATGTTTATTTATTAATTGGATAATTAATATGACAGGATACTTCATCATTTCTTTGACTTGCAGTCTGAACTTGAACTGAGTGTTTAAGCAGCAATTGAAATTCACCAGTGAAACGCCAACCATTGCAAATATAAATTCTAAACTGTTGTAATGTCTCAGGTATATTCCCCGAATGTTATAATAAAAAAGAATTCTATAATTCTTGCACCGACCACAGAATGATGAAAGTGTCAGATAACGACAAAAATAAAATCACAGACTTTCTTCTGCTTTCCATCTCTGGGTCACTGGGATCCTCACCTTTGCTATGGCCCTTCAGTCTCTGATGGGCCCAACTTGTCACAGAAATATGTCTCACTGTCAGTACTGAGCGACAGAATTAAAGTGTATGGAACCAAGGGCATTGAAACCCAATCAAAACAGTCAAATCCCACCGACCAGCACAGAAAAATAATTCTGCTTTGGATAACAGAAACAATTGGCAATTACCTCTGTCGGTTCATATCTATAGTAGAAGGGAATGTTTTTAAAAATAGACCAGAATGCATGTTATTCAGAGGACGACAGCTGCATTTTTCTTGGTGCATTACTGTGTATCCACGTTCTGGAAACAGATGACAATTAAATCGATCAAAGGAGGAGGTAACTGTCAACCAGACAGAACAATGTTTGGCTGAATGAATCAGAACATTGTGAACACTACATAGTGGTGAGATCCAGGAAAGACAGGGGAAATTAATACATTTAATCTGCCACAGAATAACCTCTGTGATTATAATAAATAGATCTGCCATCACCACAGCCATGAGGTAACGGCTGGTGCAGGTTGAGAGGCTGCACTTTCCTTCGGCCAGTATCATAATTCCGACTAAACAGGTCCTTCTCCTGTTTAAGATACCTCTTAAAATTCATGTCTTTGAATAAGTTATTGTCATCTGACATAATATCGACAATAGGTGCAGGAGTAGGCCATTCTGCCCTTCGAGCCAGCACCACCATTCATTATGATCATGGCTGATTATCCTCAATCAGTATCCTGTTCCTGCCTTATCCCCAAAACCCTTGATTCCACTAACCTTAAGAGGTCTATCCAACTCTTTCTTAAATGAATCCAGAGACTTGGCCTCCATTGCCTTCTGGGGCAGAGCATTCCACACACCCACCACTCTCTGGGTGAAGACGTTTCTCTTCAACTCTTTTCTAAATGGATTACCCCTTATTTTTAAACTGTGTCTTCTGGTTCAGGACTCACCCATCAGCAGAAACATGTTTCCTGCCTCCAGTGAGTCCAATCCTTTAATAATCTTATACGTCTCAATCAGATCCCCTCTCAGCCTTCTAAACTCAAGGGTATACAAGCCCAGTCGCTCAAATCTTTCAAGTAAGATTGTCCCGCCATTCCGGGAATTGACCTCGTGAATCCAAGCTGCACCCCCTCAATAGCCAGAATGTCCTTCCTCAAATTTGGAGACCAAAACTGCACGCAATATTCCATTTGCGGTCTCACCAGGGCCCTGCACAGCTGCAGAAGAACCTCTTTGCTTCTATAGTCAATTCCTCTTGTTATGAAGGCCAGCAAGCTATTAGCTTCCTTCACTGCCTGCCGTACCTGCATGCTTGATGGGTCAAAATTAACTTCATTTAATTTGTCTTGATAAAAGTGGGTGACATCGGCATCAGGCCAGGATGAACTGAATGGAAACAGACCAAGTAAAGTATTGCTGAAAATACATTTGCAATCAAAAGACAGAGATTTTTAAAAAGTATGTGATTTAATCTTTCTAATGGAGAATGTTGTCCTCTAAATTCTCGAATTTACATTCTCACCTGTTTACCTGTATTCAAAATCTTCCATGTTCATCATTAATTTATTTGCTTTCTTGGACAGGTGTGAATCACGTTTTGTAAAATCTCTATGATAGTGTTAGCTGTTCTGTTATGATGTAAATGTTACCAGCTGGTGTGATCGTGAAAGAAATGACCGATTTCATAGAATTAAGTGAAATTAAATGTAGGTAAGATTGTCAGAAACAACACTAAGTTTGACAATTGGGAACAATCCTGTGTCACTGAGCTGTCTAAACTTCTCGATTCCTTCTCTAAGTCATTCTGATTATCCAACTCCCTCTCCTAAACCTATACCCTCTAGTTTTGCACTCCTCTCCCCGGGAAAAAGACCTTGGTGATTCACCCTATCCATGCCCCTCATGATTTTATTAACCTCTATAAGGTCACCCCTCAGCCTTCAATACTCCAGGAAAAATTGCCTCATCCTATTCAACTTCCCCGACAGCTCAAACCTTCCAATCCTGGCAATATCCTCGTAAATCTTTCCTGAAACTTTTCGAGTTTAACAACATCTTTCCTACAACAGGGAGACCAGAATTGCGCACAGCATTCCAAAATGTCTAACCAGTGTCCTGTACAGCCACAACATGACTTTCTAACTCTCATACTCAACACACTGAACAATAAAGGCAAGCACACAAAAAGTCTACTTCACTACCCTGTCTACCTGAGACTTCACTTTCAAGGAACAATGAACCTGCACGCCAAGGTCTCTTTATTTGACAACACTTCCCATTAAGAGTATTGGTCCTTTCCTGATTTGCCATACCAAAATGCAACACCACACACTTATCTGGATTAAACTCTATCAGCCACTCCTTGGCACATTGGCCCATATGATGATGATTCCATTGTACTCTGACATAAACATCTGTACTGTCCATTACACCACCAATTTTGGTGTGCTTTGATTTTGATTATTATTTTATTGTCATGTGCATTTTACATAAAAATTATAATAAAATACAGTGAAAACATTTCATTTGTCACCATGACACAGCACTATTTTGAATAATTTAAGAATAAGAAAAAATGGAAAGATATGGCTGAAGATGAGCCAGTTAAACACGGTAATCAATGCCTACGCCATCATCCTTTTTCCACCACCACTTCACCATCATCTGCAGTGGACCCAACCAACATTGAAGTTGCTGATCCTTAGACATGTACTGCTTGACCATTGCAAGCCAATGGCTGCGCCAAACCAACCAACGTCAGAGCTGTATTTCTCACCGGTAGACCTACCTCGTCGATGCTGCCATCGTGCCTTTCAGCCACTGCTTCACTGGTACTAGTGCTGGACCCAACCAACAATAAAGTCGCCAAACCTCAGGCACGATCTTTTGCTGCTGGGTTGATCTTGATGATGTCGTCTCCACCGATATGACAGACACTGATTTTAGGTCCTGTGCATGCTCTGGAAAAGTGAGTAGCAGCTCACTCGAGGTGTGTCCTGGGCCCACTCTTCCCTGTATTGGACGCTTGCTGCCATGATACTGTCCAAGCTCAGGACAAGATCAAGAATAGAAATAAAAAACAGAGAAGCAAAAGTAAGAAAGAGAAAAGCGGTTGGAGCAAATGAGTTCTGGCACAAGAACCGTTCTGCCATATGGTACTGTCATCTTAGAACGAAGCAAACTTATTGCAAACTTACTTACCATACCTCCTATATTTACATCCAAATCAGTTATGTAAAATGATAAAAGGTAGTGGACCTGGCACCAAATTCTGTGGAGCACCGCTGGTCAGAGGCCTCCAGTCCGATAAACAACCCTCCACCACCATCCTCTGTCTCCTACTCCAAAGCCAATTTTGTAATGAATTGGCAAACTCACCCTGAATCCTGTGTGATCTAACTTTAATAACCAATCAATCATGCAGAACCTTGTCAAAGGCTGCACTAAAATCCAAGTCAACAACTTCTGCTCTGCCCTCAATCTTATTGATTACTTCCTCAAAAATCTCAAGCAAGTTTGTGAGGTTCGATTTTTCTTGCAAAAAATCCATGCTATCTCTACTCAATCCTTGCCTGTCTAAAAGCATATAAAGCCTATCTTTCAGAATCATCGCCAACAACTTACCCACCACTAAAGTTAGACCCACAGGTCTATAGTTCCCAAGCTTCTCCTCACATCCTTTCTTAAACAATAGCACAACATTAGCCAAACTCCAGTCCTTTCATTCTTCACCCACGTTCATAGATATACAAATATTTCTACTAGGTGCTCCACAATTTCCTACCCAACTTCCCACAACATCCTGGGACACATATAATCAGGCACTGGAGGGCTATCTATCTTTATGTTTTCTAAGACCTCCAGTTCTTCCTCTTCTGTAATGTGAACTGTTTTTAAAATATCAATATTTATTTCCCGGAGTACTCTAGCCCCCATTTCTTTTTCAACAGTAAAAATTGATGTGAAATATTCCTTGAGCATCTCTCGCACCTCCGGAGGTTCAACACAAAGACAACATTGTTGATCTTTAAAGGGTCCTACTTTCTCTCTCTCTCTCATTGCTCTCCTGCTCTTGAAGTGTTTATAGAATTTTTTTGGGGTTATCTTAAATCTTACCTGACAAGGCTATCTAATTTTCCATTTTTGCCTTTCTGATTTCCTTTTTAAGCATGTTCCTACCCTCTTTCTACCCTTCAACCAACAGGACCATATGCTTCTGAACTCTCATTATCACACTTTTAAAAACTCCCACTTGTCAGTCATACTTTTACCTGTAAACGGTCTGCTCTAATCAACTTTTGAAAGTTATTGCATCATTCCCTTAAATTTTGCCTTATTCCAATTAAGAGCTTTAACTTTTTTGGAAGATTTATCCTTTTCCATAGATATTTTAAAACTAACAGCATTACAATCACTAGTTCCAGTCATTTGCTCTGCGTTATTTTGCAAAAAATATTCAAGTTTTGCTCGTTCTCTACAGGAACATTTATATATTGATAAAGAAAATTTTCTTGAACACATTTAACAAATTCTTCACCAACCAAAACTGTAACACTACGACAGTGCCTCAGAAATATCTATTCTAATTGCAGTAGTAATGTATTCCTTAATTAACTATGCCATTTAATTAAGGAATTAATTACTCTCTTACTATCCCTCCTATAACACCTAAAGCCTGAAATGTTGAGCTGCCTCTCTTTTCAATTCCTCAACCAAGCTTCTGTAGTCGCTTTGACATCCCAAACCCACATTCCCATACATGCGCTGAGCTTATCAGTCTTACCTGAGGGTTAAATCATTCTCTGACCACTCATGTCTGTCTTTTCGAATAACTTGCTCTTTTCTGATTCGGAACCATCCTCATATTTCTGTCTATGCACTGTGACTTAGAAGCTCCCAACTCACCACTCTAAAAATGTTGACAGGATCCGAAACTAGAACTAGCAAATCTCCCCAGTCGGATATTGGTCCCTTTCCAGTTCAGGTGAAACCCATCCTTTTTGAACAGATCTTTTATGTCCCAGAAGAGATCCTAACGATCCAAGAAACTGAATCCCTGCACATTGCACCACCTTTTCAGCCACTGATTTATCAATCCTATCCTTCCCTCAAGCGAAACCCCAAAAACGCAGAAATGTTGTGCCGTCCACATTTCGGAAATAAGCCCTTCATCAGGAATGTGACTTGTTTTCAATAGATTCCAGTATCTGCAGTAATCTGCTCCCACATTTTCCCCAGTATCAGCTTTTATTTCTCCCTGTCTCACAATTATCCATCCCCTTTATCAGTGTCTCTTCTCTCTCTTTCTGGGCTCCATCTCCACCTATTACAGGAGGGAGAGCCAATAACTGCACTTTTTTCCGAGCTACTTTCAGTATTGATGAAGGGTCACTGAATCTGAAACGTTACCTTTGTTTTAACTCCACAGAAGCTGCCAAACCTGCCGAGTTTCTCCAGCGATTTCTCTTTTCATCCACATTCACTTCCAGATGACGTTCCCAACACGGGACCGCACTTCTATTGGCTATAAGCACGAGATTGACAGATGTTCTGATCAATCAGAGCTGGATGAGAGTAAAGGCCCGCCCTGAGGGCTCACGCGGGGTCTCGAGGCGCGGCCGTTTAACCGACTCTGCGCGAGCTCGCGGACTGGGGCCTCGCGCTGGAGAGAAATAAGAGTTTATTTTTAAGTCTTTCCAGTGAAGGTGAGAAAACATCTATGATACTGATCAGTAAACTGTTAATGTGCGGATACACTGAGGAGGAATGTTTTTCTATCCAATTACCTGTCCAAATGATGTTGGCACTCGGGGTTAACAGGACACCAGATCAGGATGAGATCCATCCAAGGATCCTGATTGAAGTGAGAGGGGCACTGGACACAACATTACAGTCTCCTCTGGACTGAGAGGAGGTGTCAGGAGACTGGAGGGTTATCAACATTATGTCCTTGTTCTCTGAAGATTTGTAAGTTAATCCTGGAATTGACAGCCTTGTCAGTTCAACACTGCTGTTGGGAGAGCTTCTGGAAACAACTATTGTGATTAAACTGATAATCACATGGATAAAGGTGGGTTGGTTAAAAAACTGTCAAGGGGAAATTGTGTAAAACTATCTTGCTGAAGTGTTCTGATGACTTAACAGAAAGGGTCGATGAGGACAATGTTACTGATGTGATTAACAGGGATTTCCAGAAGATAGCACACAACAAGTTGTGCAGAAGATTATAAGTCATGGTACAAGAGGCACGGGCAACATGGAAAGAACATTAACTGAGTGATAGGAAAGAGACAGTCAATGGTCAGTGGATTTTTTTTGGCTGGAGGAAGAAGATTTGGAGTGGAGTTCCCAACGGGCCAATATTGGGACCAGCATGTTCCAGTAAGGAGAAAGGATAAGGATAGCAAGGTAAGGGAACCTTGGATAAAGAGGGAGGTTCTGAATTTACTCAAAAAGAAAAAAAAGCAAATGGAAGGTTTAGGGAGGTAAAATTGGGCAAGGACTGTAAAGAATATAAAGAAAGCAGGAAAAAATTCAAGCAGGGAATTAGTAGAGCAAGAAGGGACCATGAAATTGACAAATAGGTTTAAAGAGAATTCCAAGGTATTCTAGGCATACATTAAAAAATAAAAACAAGAGGATAACGAGGGAGAAGGTAGGACCATTTGAGAATAAATGAGGAACTCTTGCTTGGAGGCTTGCAAAATCTGAAATGAGTACTTTGTGTCAGTATTGACCCCGAAGAAGGATTTAGAGCATAGTGAGATTAGTGTGGAGCATGCTAATATGCAAGGACATTTTGAGATCAAGAAAGAAGTGATATTGGGTTTTTTGAAGAGCACTAAGGTTGATAAGTCGCAAGGGCTTGATGCTATCTCCACCAAATGTTTCAGTGAGGCAAGAGTGGAGATTACTGGGACCTTGACCAAGACATTTGTATCTTCACTAGCCACTGGAGAGGTACCGGAGGACTGGCAAGCAGCTAATGTTGTTCCTCTGTTCAAGACTGCAATTAGGGATAATCCCCAGGAAGTTATAAACTGGTGAGTCTTTCATCAGTCATTGGGAAGCTATTGACAGAATTCACCGGGATCGGATTTAAGCACATTTGGAAAAGCACTGCCTAATTAGGGGCAGTGAGCATGGCTTTGTGTAGGGCAGGTCATGTCATGTCATACTAACTTGGTTGAATTGTTTGAGAAGTTGATCAATGAGAGTAGAACGGGTGGATATTGTCTCCATGGATTTTAGTAAGGCTTTTGACAAGGTCCCTCATGGTAGGCTCATCCAGAAGAGTATAATGCATGGGATCCATGGTGACTTGGCCGCATGGATTCAGAATTGGTTTGCCCATAGAAGGCAGAGAGAAGTTGTGGAAGGGTGTTTTTCTGGCTGGAGAATGGTGACTAGTGGTGTTCTGCAGGGAATCATACTGGGACCTCTGCTGTTTAACAGATATAAATGACTTGGATGAAGTTGTAGATGGGTGGGTTAGTGAGTTTGTAGATGATGCAAAGATCAGTAGAGTTGTGGATATTGTAGAAGGTTGTGAGAGGATGTAGTGGCATATAGATCAGTTGTAGAAATGGCAGATGGCGTTTAATCCGTCTAAGTGTTTAGGAGATCAAATGTTAAGGAAAAGTATCCAGTTAAGGGCAGAGCCCTGAACACATTGATGTACAGCAGGATATTAGGGTTCACATTCGTAGCTCCCTGAAAGTGGCCATGCATGTAGATAGGGTATTAAGAAGATGTGTGTCATTCTTCCAGTATTGGTCAGGACATTGAGTCCACAAGTCAGGATGCCATTTTGCAGCTGTATATGACATTGGTTAGGCCATATGTAGAATATTGCATTCAGTTCGAAGTTAAAAATCACACAACACCAGGTTATAGTCCGACAGGTTTATTTAGAAGCACTAGCCTTTGGAGTGCTTTTGGTGGTTGTGGAATATAAGATCGTAAGATACAGAATTTATAGCAAAAGTTTACAGTGTGATGTAACTGAAATGATATATTGAAAAAGACCTGTGTCTTATAACCTTATACTCCACAACCACCTGATGAAGGAGCAACACTTTGAAAGCTAATGCTTCCAAATAAACCTGTTCGACTGTAACCTGGTGTTATCTGATTTCTAACTTTGTACACCCCAGTCCAACACCAGCATCTCCAAATCATGGCATTCACTTCTGGTTGCCACATTACAGGAAAAATGTGGAGGCTCTGGAGAGGAGGCAGAAGAGATTTACCAGGATTCCGGCTTGGATAGAGGGTATGAGATATAAGTAGAGGCTTGGAAAAACTCCTGTTGTTTTCTCTGAGGTATCAGAGGCTGCGGGGAGACTTGATAGAGGTCTATTGGAGACAGTGAGGAAAGTGGATGCTGGAGAGTCAGCTGAAAACGTGTGGCACTTGAAAAGACATAGCAGGTCAGGCAGCGTGCAACAAGTGATGATGTTTTGGGCAGGACCAAACTTCATGATTGGGGAGGAGGAACGGGGTTGAGAGATTAATAGGAGAAAGGGGGTTGGGGTTAGGGAAAGGTGGGCAAATTTAGGAAGTGATAGTGACATGTTGGTGGGAAGGATGGAGCAGATAGGTAGGTAGATCAGGTCAAGAGGGCAGATCCAAGTCAGAGGGTTGGATCTGGGATGGGGTGGGGGTGTAGGGAGATTTGGAAACTGGTGAATTCAATGTTTATGCCATGTGGTTGTCGGCTCCTGAGGTGGAAGAGAAGGTGTTCCTCCTCCACCTTTACATGTGGCCTTGTGCAGGCAGTGGAGGAGGCCCAGAATGGTGGGGTTGGTTAGTGCTTACAGACCAGAGATGTTCACTGAACCATTCCGTGAGTTTGTGCTTGGTCTTTTTGATGTGGAGGAGACCACATCAAGAGCACCAGATGCAATAAATGAGATTGGAGGATATACAAGTAAATCTCTGCCAGATTTGAAATGATTCTCTGGGGCCTTGGATGAAGGTGAGGTGGGAGGTGAGGTCACAGGTTTTGCACCTCTTTCGGTAGCCGGGTAAGGTGCCAACAGTGGAGAGGGAGTTAGTGGGAACATGGACCTAACAAGGGAGTCATAGAGGAACGGTTCCTACGGAATGCAGATAGGGGTAATGAGGGAAAGATATTTTTGGTGGCAGGATCTGACAGCAGATGGCAAAAGTAGCAGAGGATGATACATGAGATTTGGAGATTGATGCAGTAGACTGAAGCAGCCAAATACAAGGAATAACTGGCATTAAAGGAAACAAAAATATACACCAACCAGAGAAATATGAAGCTGGCAAATATGTCACAGTGTAAAATCACAGATTTCTTTCTGCTCTCTATCTTTGGATCATTCTCTGTTTTTCTCTGACCCCTCAATCCTTTGTGCACCTTAATGTCCTTGAAAATATATCTGACAGTCAAGACATTGATAAAGAGAATAAAAGTGAATGGGAACATTGGTTCATGGTGCTTCCAGGCTTTAAAGTAGTAAGGAGTGTTCTTCAAAAGAAAAGAAAGTACAAATTGTTGCTCGAACACTCATTGCAGTTTTTTCACTGCAATACTTAGTTTTCATCTGATGAGAATAAATGGCGACAAATTTATCAAAAGAAGAAAACAACAGTGAACCAGACAGAACAGTCAATGGTCAAGTGACTGAGAATGTAGATTACACTACAAGCAGGAGTGATGCCCAGGAAACATGATTGATGATAATAATAATATGCAAATCTGCGAAATATAACATAAAAAACAATGAACAGTAGATCAGATGGTGACATGGCCAAAACATGGTGAGTGTTGCATGTAGGAAGACCACACTTATCCCGAACCAGGAATATAATCACCACTAGGCTAACTGTAAGAGAGAAAACAAAAGAGAGACTTGAAGTTACTGGCCAAACATTCTCCATGTCTGAGGTCAGACAATAGGTATTGGCACAAAATTAATTGTTGTTCCATGTCATGAAGTTTAAAGAATCTGAATCACAGAAGCTCACTCTCTCTAAATGAATCGTTTGCATTTTTAAAAGACATTGGAAACAACAAGAGCAGCACAGTCCTTGCAGAAACATGGATATGTACTTTTTTTTGAGGTTGGCAAGTTTCACCTGCTTTATAGGTTATTTAAACTGGCTGAAGTTTCCCATAAGACCACAATATCCAGGCAAAGACATCCCGGATCGTGGAAGCCAGGACGAGTTGGAATGAAAGGTTTGTTTCCGTGCTGTACATCTCTTTGACTCTATGACCTAACTTGGACATTGATTGTGAAGCTTCTATATTTGATTTTGGAACAACTCAGATTACCTCCAGAATAGTATATTCACACTATATGAACTACAGTACAGGGCACTGAATCACTCCACAGTGTCCACAAATGGACACATCCACAATATGGACACACTCCACAATATGGATGAGCAAGTGATCAAGCATCGAGTCCCTCCATCGTGCACAGGACTGAACATCCTGACAATCTGAACCATGAATTATTCAGAAATGAATCCAATCACCATGTCCCAAGTTGGATACCCACTGTAATCAGAAGAACTTCAACATTCTCTCGACCTGTCCAAGATTATATTCCCCAGTGAAATAGAATCTGAATCCATGCACCATTGGTCATTGCAACTGTTCAGTTTAGAAATCAGACTCTTTATCTGGGATTAAGCAAAGCTTCTATCTTTTGCCCTCTCCTTGTGAATGGTAAAGATCCTTCTCCTAGATTTTGAACACTCACTGGGGCTAGAAGTTGCCATAGTTTCCCCAGCATTCTCCATAGAGATCATTACAGCTTTGAATCAAAGACAAATAAACACATAGCTAAGTTGATAGCCAAAGACAAAATAACAATCCCAAAGGAAGGCACAACGGAGTTTCTTCATACAGACCATAATTGTTCAGAGAACATCAAAGGATAACAGCAACAAAGGACAAGGTGGGAAACATCCTGTTGGACAAAATTGTTTGATCCTCTGTGGGACAGCTGCTGCCAAAGCACTCCAGATCTTAATGTTTGTCCTATTAAACTCCACACCACAGTACTATGCACTGTTTTACAAATGGCACAATTGCATGCCTTTTTCATAAACAAATAATTCAACAATATATGTCATCATTGGAACCCTGTGCTTAAAACTCCTCCCAGCAATCTGTCCTCACAAATATCATGCTCTCATGCTCCCACAAATCCACTGACTGACAAAAACACACAAGATGATCAAACCATTCTGTGCTGAGCCTCACATTGTTCCATAACCACTTGCTCAATCCATCCATTGCATCTGGGCTCCCATTTGGAGCAAGCTGCTTGTGCAAGATCCACCAAGAAAATACCTTCGCATCAAGGAATGTGAAACATCAAATGTCACTAAGCGGTGGGTTGTTACAAAACCTATCTGAACAATAGCCGGCTTTGAACTATGACAGAGAGAGACTGATCTTGCTAAATTGCTTGCTAGACCAGTCAGGGCCAGTGCTCAGCCAAATGTCATCAATGTGGCCTCTGCAAACGAGTTATAGAGAAACAGACAATGCTGCACATTGCTGAGGAGCCTCTTACTTGACAAACTATTCATTTTTATCCCAGTAAGTGAGGACACCATCATCTAGCAATGGGATTTGCCTTGCTAAATGGAATAAAATAATTACCAGCCATCAGTAGATATAAATATGATTCAATACAGAAATTTATATCAGTTAAGTTGTTACAAAACTTACCAGGGACACCAACAGTTTCGAGGCTGCATCCATCTTGGACTCTGAGGTATCCTCAACACTAGGGCAGAGCCAATCAGCCTTTGAGCTGTTCTGAGGGGCCAGGTATGATTTCTTTTGATGACATTTGGTTGAGCACTGGCCTGAACTGGTCTAGCAGCAGTTTATCAAGATCAGTCTCTCTCTCTCTCTCTCTCTCTCTCTCTCTCACATAGTTCAAAGCCAGCTATTGGTCAGATAGGCTTTGTAACGACCCACCTCTTAGTGACCTTTGGGTTTCACATTCTGTTTGTGAGGTCACAGCTTTCAAGCATTCCACATGTTTGTTCCGGACTGTCTCACTGACCCAAATTTTGTAAGTGGCAGGACCTGACCTCAAGTTAAACTTGCCTCTTAACCATACAGGGTCATTCCCTTGGTTTAAGCACCAAACTTCATCCCGTTAATTAAATTGTCTCTCTCGCTTAGAGGAGGCATTGCTGTTCCTGCACAAATTTCACCCTGCCCCCAAGGTCTGGAAATATCTGGGTTAACCTGTTGCAGAGTCTTCTCCCCATCAGCAACTCTGTTGAAGCTCTCCCTGTTGTTGTGTGAGAAGTGGACCTATAATCAGGCAGGAACAAGGATAGAACATAGAACAATACAGCGCAGAACAGGCCCTTCGGCCTTCGATGTTGTGCCGACCTGTGAAATATTCTCAGCTCGTTCCCCTACATTATCCCAAAATCATGCATGTGCTTATCTAAGGATTGTTTAAATCTCCCTAATGTGGCTGAGTTGACTACCTTAGCAGGTAGGGCATTCCACGCCCTTACCACTCTGCATAAAGAACTTGCCTCTGACATCAGTCTTAAATCTATCACCCCTCAATTTGTATTTATGCCCTCTCATCATCGTCCTAGGAAAAAGTATTTCACTGCCTACCCGATCTAATCCTCTGATCATCTTGTATGTCTCTATCAAATCCCCCCTTAGTCATCTTCTTTCCAATGAGAAAAGACCCAAATCTCTCAGCCTATCCTCATAAGACCTTCCCTCCAGACCAGACAACATCCTGGTAAATCTCCTCTGCACCTTTTCCAATGCTTTCACATCCTTTCTGTAATGGGGCGACCAGAACTGTACACAATATTCCAAGTGGGGCCGCACCAGCATTTTGTATAGTTGGTATCAAGAGACACTGCAGGCCACTTCTTTAAGCCTGTCTTCAACATTTGGACCACTCTTTCTGCTTGACCAGCCATTCTCAACAGAGGCCCTGTCACAATTGAAGGGGGCCACAGTCTGAAAATCCTGAGAAGGGGAGCCCCAAAGGTTTATGGGGGGCCTGGTAACTGAACCGATGAAATACCTAAGCAACAACCTTCATTAGAGTCAGTCGTTTCCCTCCTATTTATAATGTCGTTCCATCACACCGTTTGAATTTGGCACACCTGGTAAATTAAGTTCCTTCAGCTCCTCTCATGCAGCCTCACTTCAGAGTCAGTCACAAAGCAACATATTCAATCAAGGGTTCTCTTAGTAACTTAAAAGCATATGTGTTTGGACATATCATATGCTAAGGTAGGTTGTGAAAAGTGCTTATTACTGTATATCAAGTCACTGAAAATGTTTTAAAACCCAAGATTTAGGTGACAGCATTTTTTGTCGGAAATGTATCTAAGTTTTGTGTGCTTATTCCTAAGTCAAAAACATTTAGGAAGCCTTCCCAAACCATTTCTCAGTCATGTTGTCAATTTAGCTAGAAGAAAAAGCAAAATCATTTTTTTTTCATTTTTGGCAGATTTTAGTGAATGCGTATAACAAAGAAAATTGAAAAGGGAAAATTATATTATTATGCATGTATGCTATGTCATTTGTTAAATCTCAGTTGAAATTTTGAATTTCCACAATAATTTAGTTAATTTGGCAACTAAACATATGTAGTGAGTTTTCCCAAGTCACTACAACATCTCTCGTACGCTTCATTGAGGTAAGATGTTACGCAATGTTATATCATGACTACTGCTATTCTTTATTACAGCTACACCGTGAAAGGATGTTGGGTGTATGCTTATTTCATATATATAATATAAGAAAAAGAAACAAAGCAAACAGAAGAAATTAGTTCTGGGGCAGGGGAGGTGTGCTGGAACCAGAGAAGATCTCCTTGGGGGACCATTGGACAACAGATGCATAGAGTTGTCGTTATATGCCGAATGCCTTTCGACTTTAGGAAATATTCAAATTCCCTGCTGGTAAATGACATTCCATTGTCCGTGACCACTTCCAGGAGACTGTATATCACAAAAGATACTGACAGCTTCTCAACTGCCATCCCTGAGTTTGCCAAACAGACTTTATGCATTATCCAACCACTTTGAATGGGCATTCACACTGACCAGGAACATTGTTCCGATGAAAGGACCAGCATAATCAACTTGTAGGCAAAAGTGAGGACTGCAGATGCTGGAGATTAGAGTCGAGTGTGTGGTGTTGGAAAAGCACAGCTGGCCAGGCAGTATCCAAGGAGCAGGAAAATTGATATTTCGTGCAAAATAATATAAGAAAAAGAAACAAAGCAAATAGAAGAAATTAGTTCCTGGAAGGCCCTGGAACCTGAGAGGAGCTCCTAGGAGGGTAGCGGCCAAAAACTGGTTGAGAATCACTGAGCGAGACCATTGGACGATGGATGAAGGGCTTTTGCCTGAAACGTCGATTTTCCTGCTCCTTAATGTTGCATTTCCAGCACCACACAAACCAACATCTAACCGAATCCAGGGTTTACGCAGCCATTCCCACAACTGTGGGAGTGCTGCTGGTAGCAATTGTTATCCTTCTTGGCACTCTGGGCATATCCAACCCTTCTTGCTAGTATCTTCATCTTAGAAACCTCTGGATGACCTTAGTCAAGTTTGGTAGCAACCTTTACTCAGGATAATCACCCTTGCTCCCCGTAATTGTATGCCATTCTCTATGGTGATCTGGTCTCACTAGGTCTTGCTGGGTATGATGGCCCTTGTGTCTCCCCCATTACTACCAGCTGCTTTAGTTTTGCTAGGATAGCATCATTTTGTGTCCCTGGTTGGATATTGTCAGCAGTGACCAGAAGGGTGTCCAGGAAGTTTAAAACCTAAACGAACAGTTTCAGGGGAGGCACCACTAGAACATAGAACATTACAGCACAGTAGAGGCTCTCCAGCCCTTCCCATCCAACCTACGCTATTTCATTTTTATCCATACGTCTATCCAATGAACATTTAAATGACCTTAGAGTCGACTATTGTTGCAGGCAGGCCGTACCACACTCCTATTACTCTGAGTACAGAAGCTACCTCTGACATCTGTCCTCTATCTATCACCCCTCAATTTAAAGCTATGTGCCCTTCTGCTAGCCATCTCCATCTGAGGAAAAAAGCTCCCACTGTCCACCCTATCTAACTCTCTGATTCTCTTATATGTCTCAGTTAAGTCACCTCTCAACTTTCTTCTCTCTAATGAAAGCAGTCTCAAGTCCCTCAACCTTTCCTCATATGACCTTCTCTCCATTCCAGTCAACAATACAGTAAATCTCCTCTGAACCCTTTCCAAAGCTTCCACATCCTTCTGATAATGTCATGATCTGAACTATACGCAATGCTCCAAGTGTGGCCACACCAGAGTTCTGTACAGCAGCAGCATGACCTCATGGCTTTGAAACTCGATCCCTCTACCAATAAAAGTTAACACACCGTACCCCTTTTTAACAACCCTATCAACATGGATAGCAACTTTCAGGGATCAATGTACATGGACACCGAGATCTCTCTGTTCATCTGCACTACCAAGAATTTTACCATTAGCCCAGTATTCTTTATTCCTGTTGCTCCTTCCAAAGTGAATCACCTCACACTTTTCCACATTAAACTCCATTTGCCACCTCTCAGCCCAGCTCAGCAGCTTACCTACGTCCCTCTGTAACCCACAAAATCCTTTGGCACTATCCACAAGCTTAGTATCATCCGTAAATTTACTAACCTATCCTTCTACACCCCCATTCAGGTCATTTGTAAAAATGACAAACAGCATAGAGTCACAGCCTTGCGGTACACCACTAGTAACTAAACTCCAGAATGAACATTTTGCATCAACCATCACCCTCTGTCTTCTTTCAGCTAGCTAATGTCTGGTCCAAACCACTAAATCACCCTCAATCCCATGCCTCCGTATTTTGTGCAATAGCCTACCATATCAAACACCTTACTGAAATCCATATATACCACATCAACCACTTAACCCTCATCCACCTGTTCGGTCACCTTCTCAAAGAACTCATTAAGGTTTGTGAGCTATGACCTACCCATCACAAAACCATGTTGACTGTCCCTAATCAACTTATTTCTTTCTCGATGGTTATTAATCCTATCTCTTATAACCTTTTCCAACACATTACCTACAAAGGAAGTAAGGCTTACTGGTCTATAGTTACTTGGGTTGTCACTACTCTCCTTTTTGAACAAGGGAACAGCATTTGCTACCCTCCAGTCTTGTGGCACTATTCCTGTAGACAATGATGACATAAAGATCAAAGCCAAAGGCTCTATAATCTCCTCCCTGGTTTCCCAGAGAATCCTTGGATAAGTCCCATCCAACCCAGGGGTCTTTCCTATTTTCGCACTTTAGAGAATTGCTAACAACCCCTCCTTGTGCACCTCAATCCGATCTAGTCTAATATCCTGTATCCCAGTATTCTCCTCGACAACATCATCTTTTTCCAGTGTGAATATTGATGAATAATATTCATTTAGTGCTTCCCCTGTCTCCTCTGACTCCACGCATAACTTCCCATGACTTTCTTTGATTGGCCCTTATTTTACTCTAGTGAAGTATCTGCTTGTGGGAGGTGGCTCAAGGCATCGGTATTAGTCGATTGGGTTCCGAGGCAATGAGAAAAAATGAGGACTGCAGATGCTGGAGAGTCAGAGTCAAAAAGGTGGCGCTAGCAAAGCATAGCAGGTCAGGTAGCGTCCGAGAAGAAGGAGAGCCAACGTTTCATGCATATGACCTTCATCAGGAATGGAGAATGTTCTAACTTGTACTTGTACGTGCTGGGAATAAGGGCCCAATCCTGAATTCTACCAGAAGCAATGGGCAGCACCACCTTGTCTTCCTTCAGTCACCTTAGCAGGGGTTTGTGATCTGTTACTAAGACAAATCCCCAAGCATAAAGGTACTGGTGACTGCCAAACCTTGTTTCTCTATCTGAGCATATTTGTGTTCAGCATCATCCAAGGTCTGGGAAGCACACACACTATGGGGCGTTCCTTTTCATTTGGCCACTGTTGAGCCAATACTATCCTTCTAATCCACGGAGAGGCATCGCATGTCAGCACCACTTCTCGCTTGGATTGTGGTGGGCCAACACCCTAGATGATGATAGCTGCCTTTTTACTTCCATAAGGGCTACTTCTTTGCTATGTGACTATTTCTAACATTGATCTTTTTTCATTGTAGGTGTAAAGGCGCCAAGAAGGAGGCTAGGTTCATATGAATTTCCTTTAATAATTCATTAACCCAAGGAAAGACCTAAGCTGCAGTCCACATGTGGGAGCTGGGCTCCTTTGATCACCTTCACTTTCTCTACCAATGGGTGTAACCCAGTTTTTCAACTCTTTAACCCATCCAAGATATCTGTACACCTGGGAAAAACATTAAGCATCATGTCCAAGTTCTCCAAAGTGCTCCTTATTGTTCTTCGCTGTTATTAGTATGTCATCCAGATAAAGGGTAACTAGGGGTAGCCCTTGTAAAATGCTCTGCTGCCAAAAGGCACAGGCTGATGATACCCCAAAATGGCAGTCTTGTATATTGATATAAATGCTTATGGGTATTAATTATAGCATTCTTCTGGCACTCCTCATCCAGTTACAATTACAGGTCAGTGTGGCTCATGGTGAGCTTCATGAAGGACAGCCCACTCCCCAACCTGCTCCCTCCAACTTTGTGTACAAGTCCCCTATGAAAGGGATTGGGTATTTATCCAGCTGTGGAAAGGAGTTTACCATTTGCCTAATATCCCACAAAGACAAACTGTACTGTCAGGTTTCACAATTGGTATGACTGGTAGTGCCCATTCTACAAACTAGTTTGATTATTCCTTGGCTGTCCAGCCTCTTGATTTCCACCTTTACCTTTGCCTGCAATGCAAATGGCACCCAGCAGACTGTAGAAAATCTCGGAGTTGCTTCCTGGTCAGTATGGGGTCATGTGACTTTGGCCCCTTTGAAAACTCAAACCCTTCCTGAAATACTCCTTCGTATTTTACGAGGACTTCATTGTGGCAACCATGTTCTGAACGAAAATTGTTGAGACAATGAAGGTGAACTTTTCTCAACCAATTCCGTCCCAATAGGTTTGGGCCCGAGTCTTTTACTACCATCAGCAGTAACTGCACCAACTGCTTCTCACAGGATTTCCATAGTGTATCTTCTCAGGCTGGCTGAGATCTATGTAAACTTAAGGGTTGTACTCCTGAGTGAATCTTGTCAAAAACCGATTCTGCACCGACAGATACAGCTGCACCATTATCAACCTCCATAGGAACTCGATGACATTTAACCAAACATTAATTTTAGTTGGTTCTGATTTGGATGTCACTGAGCAATTTGAATTGTTCCAAAGCACATGTAGAGGGACTTTACAGGATGTGCACTGTCCTGGGTGCAGGCCTATAAGATTTCTTAATTTAATCAGGCCTTGTAGCTCTCCATTGCTATCTCAAACCTGCATTCTGACAGCAACTACAATGGCTTGTCAGCCCATTTCCTGGAGAACTTTTGAGCCACGTGGCCGAGACTCAGCTTTGTTGTAAGGTTCTACTGTGGGCTGACCTGGGGACCTCTGCTCAGCATATACCCTTCGTTACACTCTGTGGTTGCCGACACTCGAGTGGTGTTCCCTTAGCTCAGTTGGAGAGGTAAGGGAGTCTTATTTCCATCGGAATGCCCTGTAGCTCCCACAGTCCACATGGTGCATTTTCTAATGACAACACCATTTGCAGTGTCTGTTTGAAGTCCAGTTGTGCTTCAGCTAATAGACACTTCTGTATGGTTACATCATTAATCCCACATACCAAGCAGTCTCTCAGCATCTCATTCAGTGATAACCCAAAATCACATGCCTCTGCCAATCATCTCAACCTCGTCAAAATTCCCAATACGATTTCCCTTGTTGTCTGACAGCCGAATAAAGTGTTTCAGAATTAGAGGAGGTCTGGGTTGTAATGTTCCTTACTCAGCTCCGTAAACTATTAGAAGGTTTTAAGTATCTGGTGCCTCTGAGAAAGTTAAGCCTCTAAGAACGAAGAATGCTGCATTCTGCAAGCATTCAGAAGGATTACTCATTGCTTTTAATCTGCCCCAATGTCATTTGCCTGGAAAAATATTGCATTCTTTCCACATACTAGGCTCAGTCTTCAACAGCAGGATCAAATGACTCAAGCTTCCTAAATAAAGACATGATACCAGAAATGCTTACGCCAACTCCAAGATGACTGGAGCAAGTGAATGTCCTTCAGGCATGTCATGTTTTCTGTGAAGATTAGAGTGGTGCTGGAAAAGCACAACTGGTCAGGCAGCATCCGAGGAGCAGGAGAATCGACGTTTCGGGCAAACCTGCTCCTTGGATGCTGCCTGACCTGCTGCGCTTTTGCAGTACCATTCTAAACTTGACTCTAATCTCCAGCATCTGCAGTACCCACATCCACCTAAGTCATATTTTCTGTGTCATTGGCACTGAAATAACTGCATGAAGACCAGTGTCCCATCACCAAGTTACCTTTCATTTACTGTGCCCAGCACAGTGACTGTGGTCAGCCAGCTCAGAATTAGTCACATGACTGAGGAGAATCTTATTACCTGGTTATATTTATATTTTTTTCAAAGTCCACATGAAGTTACAACAGATAACAATAAGCACTGTACATCAAAGCTCAGCAGAGAAATGACAACATTAACATTGCACACCCCAAATCTCATTGTAAACAATAACATAAAACATTGTAACAATGCTGCCCCTTAAACAAGGTTATGTTGCCCTTGGTTTTTTCCAAGAGGAGTTATAAAGGCAGTGGTGCTGAAATGATTAACAGACACTGCCTAAGTCAACAATCAGAGCAGATCTTTAGGTTTTTTTTAAACATAGTTGTACAGGGGAGCGGCCAGTTCTCCCAATTCAGGCTTCTTCTAGTTTAATATAGTTCTAGCAAGCAGTCAAAAACTGCCAGCAGACAGAGAAGCAGCTACAATGAAAAGAGGTTCCATACTTCAACAAAGGTCATGCCTGAAATTTCTCTCTGAAATCTCTCCTGCCTGTAAGAACCTGTATTTGAATTTACCAAGGGGTGCGTTTATGGGATGTTGCGGGAATTGGAACAGCTTTGTTAAGTTGCGTTCGAGTTGGTTGTGTTTTCAAATAGTTAAGTTATTCCAAATTCTGTTTTATTTTGTTTATGTTTCAATTGTAATGTGTAAATAAATTCTATTTTGCTTGAAGCCATGTGGTTTGACCAGCTGCATCACTCCTAGAACATCCACTAAACATCTGCCTTTATAAAATGAATGTTAGGGTCAGGGTGACCTTTGTAAAATATTTTGCAATGGTCCAGGCTGGTCACTAACAGATTGGAGACTCTTGGTGGGATTGATTCTACTTGGGTTAGAGTTATTGGTCTTTAAGGAGGCGAATGGTGGGTGTCAATGTCTTTTGTTCCGGCTATTGAATTTAGTTGGTTTAAACAGTGCTTGGGCTAATAGTAAGGGCTATTTCAGTCACTAAGAGTTTTCTGGGGGTAGAAGAAGTGACTTTGTGGCTTTACAAGAGGTGAACAAGGCAAAGCTGCTGGAAATGGTAGACAAGCTGGCGTTAGGGTCACCTTCATCCCTGAGAAAAGGAGACAATTGCAGCAATACACAATTACATTTTAATTTGCTGGAAATGCCATCAGAATCCTTAGAAATGGCTAAAATTAAATTGAAAATAAATTAGCCTGATTTAGAAGCAAAAGATAAAGAGAGAGAAAAAGCAATCAAATGGCTTGAATTACGATTTAAGGCAGAGCAAAAAGGAAAGGACAGAATTGCTTGAGCAGAACAAAAAGAAATGGAAAGAGAAGACAGGAAGAAAGAGAGAGAGACAGAATTGAAACTTCAGAAATTGGCACTTCAACAGGAAAGTTGGCTTAAAAGGATGGAGGTGAAGGGAGGAGGAACGTTCTGTGAGGAAAATGGTAAGGATGAGAAAACCCATCATGGCCAAAGGCCTGGTTGGTATCTGTTTAAATAGACGAGGAGAAAGTGAGGACTGCAGATGCTGGTGATCAGAGCTGAAAATGTGTTGCTGGAAAAGCGCAACAGGTCAGGCAGCAGAGTCCTGAAGGGCTCATGCCCGAAATGTCGATTCTCCTGCTCCTTGGATGCTGCCTAATCTGCTGTGCTTTTCCAGCAACACATTTTCAGCTCTGTTTAAATATATCCAAGCATTGCCTAAATTTGATGAGAAAGATGTAGCTGTTTTCTTCTCATTTGATAAAGTGGCTAAACAAATGAAGTGACTGATGTCCATACAGGTTTTGTTGATTCAAATAAAGCTGATCGGGAGAGCTAGTGAGGTATTTGCATCTCTACCAAAAAGAGGTATCTGAGGAATATGAGGAAGTGAAGAAAGCTATCTTCAGTGTGTATCAGCTTGTGCCAGAAGCTGACAGACGACATTTCAAGAATTGAAGGAGGGACCCTGGTTAAACTTACAGAGAGTTAGAACTGCAAGAGTAGCAGCTGAACTTGCTGCTGCTGATGAATTGGTTCAATAATCAAAGTTTGGCTTCCAACATCAATTTCACTCCGTGAGGAATAGATATAGGGAAAAAGAAAAAGGGAACAGTAGATCTCAGTGAAGATCATAAGGATAACTTACCACATTACAGAAAGGAAACCCATGAAGAGGAAAGAGAATTTTAAAAAGCTCTGGGGTTTTCACTGCAATAAAGTACACCACATGAAATCACAGTGTTGGTGGGTTAGGAAAAGAACTGGGAAGGTGGATGTAGGAAAACAGGATAAGCCAGTGAATTTTATTGGAGTGGTAATGGAAAGCACAGTGGAAGCTAAAAAGCTGCACCAAGATGTACAATCTGGTCAGAGGTTGGGTAAGGAGGAAGTGCCAGACCTTAAACCATTTACATGTGAATATAAATCAGCAGCAGGTAAAGAAGTTACAGTGTTAAGATGTACAGTTTCGTGCCAATCGTTGAAGCTGAAAAATGAGGAGACATGTAACTCTGAAGCAGTATTGCCGGAAAAAAAGTAGTAGGGCTTGGAATTCACGGTGAGACAAGAAGTGCTCAGTTATGCAGAGTGATTATAGAGTGTCTAGTAAGAAGTGGAGGAGTGGTGGTAGGAGAACTGGAAGAACTCTCAGCTTCAGAAATACAATTTGTCCTTGCTAACGATATAGCTTGGTCACAGGTAGAAGTGCTGCCTACTTGGGTTGAAAAGCCAGTGAAAAATCAGGTAACTGAAGTGTTACAGGAAGCATATCCCAGGACTTTCCCTGACTGTGTGGTAATGAGGTCACAAAGTCACCAGTTGAATCAGGTGGAGAAATCAAAGAGTACAGATAAGAAAGTTGAAGTCGAATGATCAGAGACCATATCTGATTAAATGATTGAGACAGATGGAGGACAATGTGGGTATCTTTAGCTCAGAGAAATTAACTGACTTACAACAGATAGATGAAAAACTGAAGCAATTGTATCAAAAAGCACACACGTAAGAAGAATCTGAGTGTATCCCTGAATGCTACTGCCTTAAAAACAATGTCATAATGCGAAAATGGAGATCATCACATATTCAGGCTGTTCAGAAATGGGCAGAAGTTCATCAAGGTATATCACCAGTGGCTTATAGAAAGGTTGTGTTGAAGAAAATTCTTGGGAGTCAGGCCTTGAGCATTAACAGACTTTATTACATGGCCATAGGGAGTACGTCATGCCTCACAGAGAGAGATAAGCATAGTCTGAAGTAATATAAAATACTATATGTTATACAGTATTTTAAGGTGGGACTTACTGAGAGGATACTTTCAGGTACATTTATCCAAAAGAGTGAAGACAATTTCAGCTTTCATAACACTGGATGGACTGTGTCAACTTAAAGTCATGCCATTTGGTAAGAAGAATGCGCCAGCCACGTTTCAAAGACTAACCAATAAAGTCTTTTCCAGATTCCCCAATTGTGTGGTTTACATTGATGACCTGGTGATTTTTAGTCCCACATGGAAGGAACATTTGTCGCAATTATCAGAATTTTTAAATCAACTTTGGAAGGAAGGCTTGGTGATAAACCTGGTTAAGAATTTGCCAAAGCCCAAGATACCTTCCTGGGTCATGTTATTGGACATGGACAAATGGCCCATGGAATGTAAAAACAAAGGTTATTGGGAAGTTTCCCATTCCATTGTTGAAGAGAGCAGTATGATGATTCCTGGGATTGAGTGAGCTTTCTCAGAAATTCATACTCAATTTTAGCAGTGTGGCTGCTCCACTCACTGAATTATTAAAGAAAAGCAGGATGTTTCAGTGGATGCCAGACTGTCAAAAGACATTTGACAGTCTGATAGCTTTATTAACCACTGCTCCAAGTATTAGCCACAATTAATTGCACAAAGCCATTCAAGGTGGCTATCAATGAGAGTCATAGGGGTGTTCGTGCTATACTCTTCAAAGCAAACGACAAGAAGATAAACCAACCTATCGGGGATTTCTCCAGGAAACTGAATGTTCATCAACAGAGATTTTTGACAATTGAGAAGAGACTTTGAGCTTGGTGTTGGCGTCAGAACATTTCAACATGTATTTTTTTCAAATTTCCACCACCAGGAAGAAAAGAAACACCCAAGTGGCCTGTGACAAGCAGTGCCCTTCACATCAAAGGGTAATGCTGTGTGATCAAACAGTGAAGGGGAGGGCAGGGCAGGGATTAAATCAAAATAGAGTTGGATGGGGAAATAATACACTCTACTCCCTGTGGCGTCCACCTCTCCCTGAACAGCTCAAGGACACCACGAGCTCCTTCTCCAGAGACACCGTGGAAGTGCAGTCGGTGCTAATGCCCCCCTCCACGGCCAGCTGCTGGACCTGTTTAAGGCCAGTTTGGCCAGGCCCAGGAGCAGACCCACGAGGAGATCCTCAGACCTGCCCTCCCCGCCCCCCACCTCTGTACCAGGTGCCCGAAGGTCAGGAGTGTGGGACTGAAATGTAACCAAAAAAAGAAGAAGGTTTTTTAGAAAATCAAAAAGGGAGTGCAAGAGCCCACACCCAATATATACACGGTCCACAGACTCCACAGCACCCCAGAATTTCAACACTTATGTTGTCAGTAATGTGTCTCATATATCCTGATCATAATCCATTCAGTTTGTGGAGAAAGTTAAGTACAAAAAGTCCAGACTGTTTTGATGGAGGTTATTATTATAGCCATTCAATTTGAAAATTGTACATGTTGCAGGATGGGAAAACATGATTGCTGATGCATTGTCAAGATTTGGATGAGAAACAGAGGCATTCAATGGAAGGACTGAAATAGAATATAGTAATACATGTTTGCAAGATTATAGTCAATGTAATATCATATGTGTTGTAGTGTACAAACAGTGTAAGACTAAGGGGTTTTAAAGTGAAGCCATCTTTGGATATTGATGATTAATTTTTTTAAAGGGAGGTGGTGTGAAGGTGCTGCCCCTTTAACAAGGTTATGTTGTCCTTGGATTTTTCCAATAGGAGTTATAAAGTCAGTGGTGCCAAAATGGCTAATAGATACTGCCTAAGTCAACAATCAGAGCAGACCTTTAGGTTTTTTTTAAACACAGTTGTTCAATGAAAGGGGAGTGACGAGTTCTCCCAGTTGAGGTTTATTCCTCATTTGATTTGCTTTTAGCAGGCAGTCAAAAACTGCTGGCGGACAGAGAAGCAACTATAGAAAAAAGGTTTCATGCTTCAACAGAGATCTTGCCTGAACTTTCTCTCTGAAATCTCTCCTGCCTGTAAGAACCTGTGTTTGAATTTACCATTTGCCAAGGTGTGTGTTTATGCGATATTGTGGGAATTGGAGCATTTTTGAAAGTTGCATTTTCAAGTCGTTTGGTTTTTCAAATAATTGTTATTCTAAATTCTGTTTTCTTTTTACTTAGATTACTTACAGTGTGGAAACAGACCACACTAAACCTCCGAAGAGCAATCCACCCAGACCCATTCCCCTACACCTAACACTACGGGCAATTTAACATGGCCAATTCACCTAACCTGCACATCTTTGGACTGTGGGAGGAAAGCAGAGCACCCACAAGAAACCCACACAGACATGGGGAGAATGTGCAAGCCACACAGACAATCGCCAGAGGCGGGAATTGAACCCGGGTCTCTGGCAGTGTGAGGCAGCAGTGCTAACCACTGTGCCACCCATTGGAGTAAAGTTAGATCACATAGGATTCAGGGTGAGCTTGCCAATTCATTACAAAATTGGCTTTGGAGTAGGGGACAGAGGATGGCGGTGGAGGGTTGTTTATCGGACTGGAGGCCTCTGACAAGCGGTGCTCCACTTTCAACTATAGTGTGTCAACAAATTTTGTTCTGCTTGAAGCCCTGAGGTTTAAACCAGATGCATCACTCGTGGAATATCCACTTTACATCTTCCTTTAAAAAAATAAAGTTCAGATCTGGGCTACCTTCTCAAGATATACTAGGGGGGAGGGTGTGGTCAGGCCTGCTCCATAACAGCGTTATATAGAAACCAACAAAATGGTTACTCAGGTTTTTTTTTCCTTTTAGAAAAAGGACTGCAAAAGTCTAAAGACATTGCATAAAAAGAAAACCAAACATAACATCTCCTCAAAATAAGCAAGACAATATTCACATAAAATAACAGCACACAGCAACAGACACTGCATCAGAGCATATCACTGAAAAGTGAGATTATGGTATAAAACATTCCATGTAAACACATCTCATTTTAGTCAGTAATATAAAATAGATTAGAGTGGTGCTGGAAAAGCATAGAAGGTCAGCACGAAACGTCGATTTTCTTGCTCATAGAGTCATAGAGATGTAAAGCATGGAAGCAGACCATTCAGTCCAACCTGTCCATGCCGACCAGATATCCCAACTCAATCTAGTGCCGCCTGCCAGCACCCGGCCCATATCCCTCCAAACCCTTCCTCTTCATATACCTATCCAAATGCCTCTTAAATGTTGCAATTGTACCAGCCTCCACCACATCCTCTGGCAGCTCATTCCATACACGTACCACCCTCTGCGTGAAAACGTTGACCCTTAGGTCTCTTTTATATCTTTCCCCTCTCACCCTAAACCTATGCCCTCTAGTTCTGGACTCCCCGACACCAGGGAAACGACTTTGCATATTTATCCTATCCATGCCCCTCATAATTTTGTAAACCTCTATAAGGTCACCCCTCAGCCTCTGATGCTCCAGGGAAAACAGCCCCAGCCTGTTCAGCCTCTCTCTGACGAAGGGCTCATGCCCCGAAACGTCGATTCTCCTGCTCCTTGGATGCTGTCTGACCTGCTGCGCTTTTCCAGCAACACATTTTCAGTGTGAATCCTCTTGCAAGGATGCCAGCCTTGAAGAAATTTTCCTCTGCTCTCTACAAGAATCTCAGTGAGTCTCTCTCTCTCACTGCAACCCCCAGGTCATCTCCTCTGCCCTGAAGCTCTTCTCCACTGCAGGCACACTGCCTCTATTCCCGATGAAGTGCTTTTGCCTGAAATGTCGATTTTCCTGCTCCTCAGATGCTGCCTGACCTGCTGTGCTTTTCCAGCACCACTCTAATCTAGACTCTGGTTTCCAGCATCTGCAGTCCTTGTTTTTTACCTAGTAATACAAAATGGTAAAAAAACAAACATACAACTGACAGAACTGGCTATTGGTCGGCATACACCAGCCAGCTATTGGTCGGCCTACACACTTTCCAGCTAACGGATGGCTTACTCACCGACTAACAGTCTGCCTACACACGGACTGACTATTGGTCCTCCTTACACACCTTGTAGTTATCGTTCAGATTGCACACAGGCCAGCTATTTGTTGACCTGCACGCCTCACGACCACAGGTCATCCTCCACACCTTATGGCTATCCGTCAGCCTACACTCCTTGTGGCTATGGGTCAGCCTCCACACAGGCCAGCTATCAGTCGACATACATATCTTCCAGCTATTGGTTAGCCTACACACTTTCTGGCTATCAGTTGGCTTACACAGCTTCTGGCTATTGGTCCACTTACACACCTTCGAGTTGTCAGTCAGCTTAATTACAGGCCGGTTATCGGTCGGCCTAAACACAGTCTGGTTCAGTTGGCCTTCACAACACACAAGGACCTAGCCCACACACACAGGCCTGGTGCACCCCACAAAGGCACAATACACACACTAAAACATAGTGCAAACGTAAAGGCACAGTCCACTCACGAAGATATGCCCCACTCACAAAGATCCAGTCTACTCATGAAGGTCCTGTCCACACACAGAGGCCCTGTCCACTCACTGAGGCCTGGTCCATACATGAAGGGACAGTACACACATGAAGGCATGGTGCACACTCTAAGTCCTGGTCCATGCACAAAAACCCAGTCTACAGACGAAGGCTCAGTCTGGGGCTCATACACAAAAGTTAAGCCCACAACCCATCCACTTAAATAAAGGCATAAAAGCTGGGTGCCATCACCAAGTTTTCCTTCAATTCTCTAGTTCACACAGTGGGCGGCATGGTGGCACAGTGGTTAGCACTGTTGCCTCACAGCGCCAGAGGCCCAGGTTAACCCAATTAGGACAAGAGCTGAAAATGTGTTGCTGAAAAAGTGCAGCAGGTCAGTCAGCATCCAAGAGCAGGAGAATCGGCGTTTCGGGCATGAGCCCTTCTTCTGGAATGAAGAAGGGCTCATGCCCGAAACGTCGATTCTCCTGCTCCTTGGATGCTGCCTGACCTGCTGTGCTTTTCCAGCAACACATTTTCAGCTCTGATCTCCAGCATCTGCAGTCCTCACTTTCTCCTCCAATTAGGACAAGGCCCAGTTTGACCTCATAGCCAGCAAGGTAAACCTGGTTCCAATCACAACAGGTTCTTTCTTTATTTTGAGAAAATATTACCTGGATATATATTTTCAGACCAATTCACTGTGAAACCGTAGTGTTATACCGTGCACTGCAATATTCCGTCAACTTTGTGAAATCTATGTTATTGTACCTGGTCCAGAAGGCTCAAAAAGGTAGAGCTTGGTTAGTAAAACAGGATTTTTTGCTGACTAAAGGCAAGTTGGTTTGCATGAGTTAGGTTATTAGATACTGTTGTACTGCTCGGAGGCTCCAATCATGACCCAGAACATTCGGCCCTCAGTGAAAGTCAGTCCTGTCATTGTCCCCTCCATTTGACCTGATAGAACATAGAACATAGAAGAATACAGCGCAGTACAGGCCCTTCAGCCCTCGATGTTGCGCCGATCAAAGCCCACCTAACCTACACTAACCCACTATCCTCCATATACCTATCCAATGCCCGCTTAAATACCCATAAAGAGGGAGAGTCCACTACTGCTACTGGCAGGGCATTCCATGAACTTACGACTCGCTGAGTGAAGAACCTACCCCTAACATCAGTCCTATATCTACCCCCCCTTAATTTAAAGCTATGCCCCCTTGTAATAGCTGACTCCATACGTGGAAAAAGGTTCTCACTGTCAACCCTATCTAACCCCCTAATCATCTTGTACACCTCTATCAAATCACCCCTAAACCTTCTTTTCTCCAATGAAAACAACCCCAAGTGCCTCAGCCTTTCCTCATAGGATTTTCCTACCATACCAGGCAACATCCTGGTAAACTTCCTCTGCACCCGTTCCAGTGCCTCCACATCCTTCCTATAGTATGGCGACCAAAACTGCACACAATATTCCAGATGCGGCCGCACCAGAGTCTTATACAACTGCAGCATGACCTCAGGACTCCGGAACTCAATTCCTCTACCAATAAAAGCCAGTACGCCATATGCCTTCTTCACTGCACTATTTACCTGGGTGGCAACTTTCAGAGATCTGTGTACATGGACACCAAGATCCCTCTGCTCTTCCACACTACCAAGTAGTCTACCATTAGCCCAGTAATCCATCTTTTTATTACTCTTACCAAAGTGAATCACTTCACACTTAGCTACATTGAACTCCATTTGCCACCTTTCTGCCCAGCTCTGCAGCTTCTCTATATCCCGCTGTAACCTGCCATATCCTTCCTCACTGTCTACAACTCCTCCGACTTTCGTATCATCCGCAAACTTGCTCACCCAACCTTCTAACCATTCTTCCAGGTCATTTATAAAAATGACAAACAGCAATGGTCCCAAAACAGATCCTTGCGGAACACCGCTAGTGACGGCACTCCAAGATGAACCTTTGCCATCAACTACTACCCTCTGTCTTCTTCCAGAGAGCCAATTCCTAATCCAAACTTCCAACTCACCCTCAATGCCATATCTCTATTTTCTGCAGTAGCCTACCATGGGGGACCTTATCAAACGCCTTACTAAAATCCATATATACCACGTCTACCGCTTTCCCCTCATCTACCTCCTTAGTCACCTTCTCAAAGAATTCAATAAGGTTTGTGAGGCACGACCTGCCCTTTACAAAACCATGCTGACTATCCTTGATCACATCATTCTTATCCAGATGTGCATAAATCCTATCCCTTACAATTCTCTCTAAGACTTTGCCCACAACAGAAGTGAGACTCACTGGCCTATAGTTACTAGGATTATCCCTACTCCCCTTCTTGAACAAGGGAACCACGTTTGCTAGCCTCCAGTCCTCTGGCACTACTCCTGTCGACAAAGAGGACACAAAAATCAAGGCCAATGGCTCTGCAATCTCCTCCCTTGCTTCCCAGAGAATCCTAGGATAAATGCCATCAGGCCCAGGGGACTTATCTATTTTCACCCTTGCCAGAATTTCCAACACCTCTTCTCTACATATCTCAAAGCCATCCATTCTACTTATTCGTGCCTCAGTATTCATATCGACAACAATGTCCTGTTCCTGAGTGAATACTGACGAAAAGTATTCATTCAGTGCCTCCCCAATCTCTTCAGCCTCCACACGCAACTTCCCATTACTATCCTTGATTGGACCTATTCCTTCCCTAGTCATTCTTTTATTCCTAACATACCTATAGAAAGCCTTAGGGTTTTCCCTAATCCTACCAACTAAGGACCTTTCATGTCCCCTCCTTGCTGCTCTTAGCTCTCTCTTCAGGTCCTTCCGGGCTACCTTATAACTCTCAATTGCCCCTATTGAACCTTCACGCCTCATCTTTACAAAGGCCGCCCTCTTCCATTTAACAAGGGATTCCAACTCCTTATTAAACCACGGCTCCCTCACACGACCCTTTCCTCCCTGCCTGATAGGTACGTACTTATCAAGGACACTCAATAGTTGCTCCTTGAACAAGTTCCACATATCAATTACGCTCTTGCCTTGGAATCTACTTTTCCAATCCACACATCCTAAGTCAAGCCTCAACGCATCATAATTTCCCTGCCCCCAGCTATAACTCTTGCCCTGTAGTACACACTTATCCCTCTCCATCACTAGAGTAAAAATCACCGAATTGTGGTCACTGTCCCCAAAGTGCTCACCTACCTCAAGTTCTAATACCTGGCCTGGTTCGTTACCCAGAACCAAATCCAGTATGGCCTCACCTCTTGTTGGCTTATCTACATATTGTGTCAGGAAACTCTCCTGCACACATTGCACAAACACTGACCCATCTAACGAACTTGAGCTATAGCTTTCCCAATCAATATCAGGAAAGTTAAAGTCTCCCATAACAATCACCCTATTACTGTCACTCTTCTCCTGAATCATCTTCGCAATCCTTTCTTCAACGATTCTAGGACTATTAGGAGGCCTGTAAAAGACTCCTAACAGGGTGACCTCACCTCTCCTATTCCTAACCTCAACCCAAACTACCTCAGATGGCAAATCTTCGTCCATCTTCCTTTCCACCGCTGTAATACTATCTTTGACAAGCAAAGCCACACACCCCCCTCTTTTGCCCCCACCTCTGACCCTACTAAAACATTTAAACCCTGGAACCTGCAACAGCCAATCCTGTCCCTGATCTAGCCATGTCTCCGTAATAGCCACAACATCGAAGTCCCAGGTACCAACCCACGCTGCGAGTTCACCTACCTTATTTCGTATACTTCTGGCATTAAAGTATACACACTTCAAGCCACTCTTCTGTTTACAGGCACCCTCCTTTAAGATTGATGCCATATTCCTAACCTCCCTACACTCCAGGTCCTGCACCCTAAAGCTACAGTCTGGGTTCCCATGCCCCTGCAGAGTTAGTTTAAACCCCCCCCCAAGAGCACTAGCAAACCTCCCCCCAAGGATACTGGTGCCCCTCAGGTTCAGGTGCAGACCATCCTGTTTATAGAGGTCCCACCTTCCCCAGAAAGAACCCCAGTTATCCAAGTACCGAAATCCCTCCCTCCTGCACCATCCCTGAAGCCACGCATTTAACTCTTCTCTCTCCCTATTCCTCGACTCTCTATCACGTGGCACGGGTAACAAACCAGAGACAACAACTCTGTTCGTTCTAACTCTGAGCTTCCAACCTAGCTCCCTAAAAGCCTGTCTAACATCCTCAGCACTCCTCCTACCTATGTCATTGGTGCCAATATGGACCACGACTTCAGGCTGCTCCCCCTCCCCCTTAAGGACCCGGAAAACACGATCAGATACATCACGTACCCTTGCACCTGCGCACTTTTAAAGGGGAAACAAACCTACCCAGGTAAGCTTACGCTCTACCTGCTTCCGGGTCTCGGCTGCCTCTCTGGTCATCGTCATTTCCCCCTGCTGCTCCCGCTCTTTCTGTGAAGAGAGAGTGAAAACAAAACACCGCTGCCCGCTACCGGTAAGTACTTTTAAAACAAACAGTCTTACCTTAGCTGCTGCTCGCAATCAAAATGACCGTTAGCGTCGAAGGGTGAGTATTTATACTCACTGCTTTCCTTGATGTTCAGATTGAGGGACTGAGTAAATTGGATACTATGTCAGGGTCACCATTAGCAGAGAACTGCAAAAAGAATATGAAAAATCTGTCAACCCTGATACAGGATAATGGCCTTTGTGTAGGACAGCAATGCAATGATGATAACACAGGATGTCTGTACAAATAGTGATTGCGGTTTCCAGGTGAGGTGGTTTACTGGAGGTCGCATTAAGATGCTGAGTAACCCCAGACTGTTTTGTGGCGATTGGGGGAGAGAAAGTATTTTAAAAGTAGGAATAAGGTAATATTGAAGGGACTTACTGTTACCAGCCAGCACACGGAAGTTTATAAATGGTTGCAGTAACGATAACAAGGTGCTGAACATTCCCACAGTACATTGTATATGTCAGGGCTGCTGCATCATCCCTGATAACTGGGACATATCTGGCACATCAGGGGAGTAACCCAGTGGATCAAACTCTTTGATGCAATAACATACCATTTCTTCAACTCCAAAATAGTTCACTTGAGGGAAAGTGCAGTTGATGTAATGCTGGGTGGCAAGATATCCAATGAATTCCATGTGGTACCTGATAAAGCTGTGTAGGATTCTGAGAATGTTTGTTCCTGCCATAATACCAGACGTTAGTACAATACAAAAGACTGAGTCTTCTGGGGCACTAGCATTCTATCATGGGCTCTCTTGGAATGTTTTATTCTTTCAAGTTTAGGCTTTACTTCCCCAGATGAACCACTCGATATCAGGTGCTGCCTGAACACTGACCCATTTCTGTGCATGACAGTTACATTTAACCATTGACTTACTGGACATTGGTTGAGAGCTGTATGATTTCTTGATGTGTGATATCAATGTATGTCGTTAACATTTACAAACAAACTCTGTGGTATAATTCCTCAAGTGAGGTAAAAGAGAACTTTTTTTCAGTAGCTCACGGGTACTCTGCATTTTCCAGTGCTTTACTGGAAAGTTGTGTACTGTTGATCTGAATCTCCAGGAATTACTCTGAGGGAAGGTATTACTGATCACAGAATTATACTGAATGGGGATCACAACCTTAAGCTTGACCCATGATTGCTGTGGACTAATGTTGTTGGGAGGATGTGTCATTGTAGTTTTATATGGAGTATGGGTAATTGCTTGAATACAAACTTCTGACCCAGTACTCTTGCTTTTCTGTGGTTTCTGAAAGTGCAGCATTGTAGTAAGTGTGGAGCACTAACAGGATACCATCCATAACTCCACGTGCAAGTTTTGTTTTTCTGTGATATCTTTCATTGTAGAACTCTAATGCATGTGGGTCAATAGCCTGAAGAGAATACTCTGTTCCACTGGCAATGTGATTCAGTCAGCATCTTTCAATTCGAATGTTACCAAGTGTGGGTTCCTGGCCAAAGAGGAACAACTAACCCCAGTGTCCAAGTGTTCCTGCGGGCTTCTCTCAAAGTAAAATTATGCTGAATGGAGGTTACAAATTGGAGAAGAGCAACTTAATCCAATGGCCCTGTGCAAGGAGGAACATCTCTGACTATAGAATTTAACTGCTTTTGGAAATCTAAATGAATCTGACCACAGTGGTATCTAGAACCGTGAGGATTTGAACCATGCAGTGCTTCATTTATATTAGATTCCTGTTCTGTCCACTCATGGAGCTGTCAGTTTAGTGTGTAATTACACAATGGAATGCTACTGTGAAAATCTTTGAAGTTGGTTGAATGTGTTTCGTGCTAGGTTTACATAATGTCCCATTGGAGATGAACTGATGTGATGATATTCATAAAAGGAAAATGCCAAAGTAACAATGTTAACTTGATCAAATGCCCCATAGACATATTATGTTTGCTGAAATAGTTGGGATTGGTTAATCTTCCAGCAAGATTAGACATGTCCCACAACTTGCCCTACACTAATTTATAATCTGTATCTGAATCAGGATGAATATAGAACGGGAAATGTTGACACAATTTCACATCTGTATCTGATTAGATTAGGATTAATAATTTTTATATCTGTAATATATAATTTTTCCACAGTTAACATTCCAGGATTGCTGCCATTCACTTTGTGACGTGAGTCCTCCTTGTGAGGAAGAGATTTGGGTGAAGAACATGCAATCAATCAATTGTAAGACAATATCTATCATTTTTAAAAAAGAAATAAAAATGTTTGTTTCAATGAATTACTACCTTCAGTACCTACCATATGAGTATGGTTAATAATTGAGTTGGAGAGCATTACATAGAATTAACAGGACAGAATACAGAACAGTTAACATGGTGCTTTAATATACCAAGCTAGCCTCTCCCTTTCCCAGTTTTTCAAGCCCTGAGTCAGTATTCTATATTAATGTTCTCCAGTTGTAGTCTCTCCCAATAGTGGGAATATTGTTTCCATATTTGCATTGAAAACTCTTTTAAAGTTTCATGCCCCACATTTGGGCTTTACTCAGCTCTCTCCAAGTCAAATTCAAGAGTCAGAGATACATACCTCTTTTTGGATGTGGTAAGTTAAATATAGAAAAGCGTAGTTATTTTGTCTTTCGTATAATGATTTGATTCTGGCTACCATCTATGTACTCTATGTCACTAACTCAGCTCACATTTCCAATTTCTGGAATTCTGAACATTTCTCTTCTTTTTGCGTGATAATAACAAATATTCCGACTCTGGCGGGAGCCAAAAGTCTATCACACATTTCTTGTTTTTGTCTCACAGCCTCTGACCTTCCAATGCACGACAAATTAACTCTTAATTGTGACAAACTCAGGATTGTTTGACTTACATTTACAGAAGGATTGGGGAACAAATAATCAATCAGTTGCACTTATTTATTCAGTTACATTTAATTCTTGAGAAGAAATGTTTGGCTCTTAAAAATATAAATTATAAACACATACTCCACAATAAGGATCTCTGAAAAAAAAGTTGACTCAGTGAGATTACAACTCTCTTTGGTGTCATCCTGATTACAGATGAAGGTGGTTTTGGCTGTTGGAGGTCAATCATCTCAGCCATCGTACATTTCTGCAAGACTTTTTCAGGGTCATATTCTATGCCCCAAAATCTGCAGCTTCCTCATTCCTGGCCTTCCCTTCATCATCACTTCATTAATAGAGATGTTTGCTCATGATTGCACAATGTTCAGCACCAATTACTCCTGAGATAATGAAAACATATGTGTCTATATACAGTGAGATAACATCTAGCTTGGGCTGATCATTGACAAATAACATTCAGATTCCACAAGCACCAGTTAATGACCATCTCAAAAAGAGAGGGTCTACCAATCTCCCATTGGCTCATTATCAAAATCAATATTATTAACAACCTGGACCAACAGTTGACAAGAAAATGACCTAGTTTAGCCATACAAGCGCTGTGGCTACAGAAGTATGTCAGACACTCTTATTACTGTGACAAGCTCCCTACCTGCCTCTCCAATTCATGTCAACCGTCCAGAATGCATAGCTCAGGAATGGGATAGAATGTTCTCCACGTATCTAGTTGAGTGTATCTCAATTGCAACACTCATGAAGCTCCACATTGTGTAGGACAAACAGCTGTTTGATTGCCATGCCAATCATCACATTTCATACTCACTCCCTTCACCATTGACCAAAATTTAATACCACCTCCAAGATGCAAAAATGTTACACTCCAAGTCGCTTTCAACAGCATACCCATGATCTTCAGCACCTGGAAGAATGTGAGCAAAAGATACATAGAAGTGTCATCACATACAAGTTCCCTCTCTAGCCGGATTTCACATTGACCTGGAAATACATTGTCATTCCATCACTGTTGCTTTGTAAAAGTTCTGCAATTCTCCTTCAAAAGCATGTGTGTTTCCTGCAACCCAGAGAATACAGGTCTTCAAAAAGGCAGATCTCCAACAACATCACAAAGGTGAATATGGATAGGCAATGAATGGTGGCTAGCCACTAAACCTCACATTGCACTTGTACATTTAAAAAAAATGACTATTACCAAATCTTCAGAAGGATAACTTTGAATCCAACAGGTGGCAAGTGTCTGGAGGAATGTCCATATGGCAGACAGCAGGTGGAACATCCAAAGTAAAAGAATGGCCGCTTTGTGCTGAGGTCTTGCTGAATTCGGGGCATCAGCTATCCTAGCGGATAGTTCATGTCATATCTTATTTTGCTGAGTTTCATGAATTTCCCAACTCTTGCTGGTCTCAAAACCAGGAGACAGATCCATTTGCTTTGGCTGTCTGTGCTGGGTAAGGATTAAGTGTTGGTGTTCTCCACTCTAGTGTACGACCCTGAATCAAGTGGAGGTTCCCTTATCTTTGAAAGCGGATCAATTCTGGAGTGATCATTGCATATTTGTGGCAATGGATCCAGTGTGGCAACATCCAATCCCGAGGAATGGTCTAAAAAGAAAGCAGTCTTCTGTACTGGGGATGGAGAGTTCCACTTTCTTTTATTCATTGAAGGGATATGGGTGTTGCTGGTTAGGCCAACACTTAACAACCATCCATAATTGCACAGAGGGCAGGTAAGAGTCAACCAGATTGTCGTATGTCTGAAATCACATGTGGCCAGACCAGTTACAGATAACAGATTATCTTCCCTAAAGGACATTAGTGAACAAGAAGCTTTTTTCCCCCCAGGCAATTGACAGCTATTTCACCATCATCATTAGATTTTTAAGTCCAGATTGTAACTGAAATGAAATTCCACCATCTGCCATTGTGAATGTCGAACACAGCTCCCTGGAGAAGTACCAAGGTCTCTGAATTAACAGTCTAATGATAATACCATTAGGCATTGTTTTCCCAAATCGGTAGCATTGGCCTGAATCCATAAGGATTTATGGTGGCACAGTGACAAGGTAGTTAGCACTGCTGCCTCACTGCATCAGGGACCTGGATTCCATTCCAACCTTGGATGAATGTCAGTGTGGAGTTTGAACATTCTCCCTATTCCTCCAGAGGTTTCTTTGCATTATGGGAAGATGTGGCCATTTTAAATTGTCCAATAACGTCCAGTGCTATTCCGACCAGGTGGGTTAGCCATGATAAAATAACACATCCATTTGGGGTGGGGAGAAGGTCTAAGTGGGATGCTTTTTGAAGGATCACTGCAGACACAATGGGTTGAATGACTTCTTTCTGCACTGTAGGGTATCTATAATCCTACCACAGAAGCAATTCTGGTGATCTCCATGGGTAATGCTGGTTAAACTACAGGGATTCCTAGCTCCAGATAGCTCTGAATCTGGGAGCGGGGGTGGGGGAGGAATCTCTATTCACAAGAAGAGGGCCTAGGAGAGGAGTTTGGGAGTATGAGCTAGAACATAGGTAGGAAGTTTTGCTTAATCTCAGATAAAGAGTCTGATTTCTAAACTGGAAAGTTGTAATGGCCAATTCTGCATCGATTCAGATTTTATTTGGATGGGGGCCATAGTGTACAGTCTTGGACAGTTACTGGGATACTGGGATTCTTTATCAAATGATGAAATTCTTTTGATTGTGGTGGGTATCCAACCTGGGACATGGTGGTTGGATTCACTGCTGAATACCTTCATAGTTAAGATTGACAGGGTATTCAATCCTATGCAAGAGGGAGGGAATCAATGCATGATTATTTGTTCATCCATACTGTTATGGACCAGGCCAGACCCCATCAAAACATTTCAAGAAGGTAGCCCAGACCCTACCTTTTCTCATTGTTTTCAGTCGATATTCCCAAAGTGATGCAGCTGGTCAAAACTTTTTGGTTTTAAACAAAACAGAATTTGTTTACAGAATATCACATGAAACTTAACAAGTTTAACAGAATACAGGATAACTTAACTTATCTGAAAACCTAACAGACTATCACAACTCAACTTATGCCCGAAACATCGATTCTCATGCTCTTGGATGCTGCCTGACCTGCTGCGCTTTTCCAGCAATACATTTTTAAGCTCTGATCTCCAGCATTTGCAGTCCTCACTTTCTCCAAAACAAACCAGATAAAAGCTAAGCAGGGAGAACTTGCCATTCCCCTTTCATTGCACAAGTGTGTTTTTTAAAACTTAAAAGCTTCTTCAAGTAGATAAATGCAGACAAAAATGGAACCTGTGTCTTTAAGACACCTCTGAAAACCAACCAAGGACAACCTAATCTTGTTCAAGGAGCATCATCATCACAGTATTGTGGAGGACATCCATTCCTAGACATTGTGGAGTGATTCAATGGCCTGTACTGTCATTCAAGCATGGATATACAATTCTGGAGACAATCTGAGCTGTGGAGGCTCCAAAACGGAATACAGAAATTTTTCAATCAACGTTTGTGTCAGGTGATTGCTTGATTGATCCCAGATGTCTTTGTGTGGATGTTGTTGACTTATGGGAAATTTCAGCTAATCTAAGTAACTGACAAAGCAGATGAAATCAATCGGTGCCAACATCAAAACAAATTGAGTGCATGACCATATTTCTATGAGCAATCTGCTGCTCATGTTCTTCTCTGCCTTTTAAAGTACTATTGATTCATTTAGAGAGAGTTTGCTGCTGTAGTTCAGATTCTTTAAACTTCATATAACATGGAAAGACAATTATCTTTGTGCGATTAGTTACAGTCTGGGCTTGGATATGGAGAATATTTCATCAGTAACTTTGTCTTTTTTTCCCCTTTCTCTTACAGTGAGTCTAGTGGTGATTGCACTCTTGACTCGGGGCAAGTCTGGTCTTTCTACATGCACCATTCGCTATCTGGTGGCCATGTCAATGTCTGATCTACTGTTCATTGTTGGTTATGTTATACTTTGTCGATTTTCATATTATTATTACCCACAGTGTTTCCTGGACATCACTCCTGTTTGTAGTGTTCTCTTTGTCATTTGCTGCTTGACCTGTTCTGCTTCGTTCACTGTTGCTTTTTCTTTTGATCAATTTGTCACCATTTGTTTTCATCAGATGAAAACAAAAGTATTGCACAGAGAAAACTGCAATGAGAGTTCTAGCAATAATCGGCATTTTGTTTTCTTTAAAAGAACATTCCCAACTACTTTCGATATAAACCTGGAATGATCAGTAACAATGTTCCATGGTACACTCAACTGGGCCTGGTTATTATTATGATCATCAGTGGATAGGTTTTAAATATTTTGAATATTTTTTAAGATACCTTTTTTTCCCATTCACATTTATTCTCTTTATCAATGTTCTGACTGTCAGACAGATTTTCGAAGCCAGTAAGATGCATAAAGGACTGAGGGATCAAAAGAAAAATAGAGCATGACCCAGAGATAGAGAGCAGAAAGCAATCTGTGATTTTACTCTTTGCCATATCTGCTAGCTTCATACTTCTCTGGTTGGTGTACATTTTATATTTTTTTAATGCTGGTTATTCTCTGAAATCCAATGCTTATCATTCACCTCTTTATAAAAATTCCATATATGCTGCAGAACCTTAGTTGCTGCACAAATGCGTTTATTTATGTGGTGACCCAGAAAAACGTCAGAGATAAGTTAATGTGTGTGTGTAGTGAAATATCCAGTTATAAATATAATTCAATTGATGAATAAATCCAACTAACTGACAGTCAACATGAGATGCACAGATAATGGATGAGGAGCCCACATAAAGGATGGAATGAAAGAAGAAGGAGGAATAGCATCATGATAACATTCCTCTTGTAATGGGCAAGGGATGACTTGATCTGAGGAGCAAAATGAAAGAGAATGGAGGAGCAAAGCAGTATATAAACGCTGACAGCAACGAGCATCAGTTAGTAGAAAGCTGAACAATAAAAGCAAAACCAAAACAGGAATTAGATATGCACAAAAGATACATTCATCGCAAGCAATTGTATTGTCAGTGAGCAAAGTAAATGAAAAAAAAGGACTTGAGGCAAGGATTTATGTTTACTGCAGGCCAGAGGGGGAAATGCAAACACAGGCTCATCTCCATTCTTCTTTACTGATTTCTTTGATCCATTTATCTGGACAAAAGGGAAAAAAAAAGTTCCTATTATAAAGAATAAATAATATCCTGTAAAAATTGTGTCTTCTGATTATTTTCAACAATAATTTACGTTATTTCCATTCAAATCACTGATCTCATTTATTTCTTTCCCTCAAACCAGCTGATGCATTAGTTGGGGAATCCAACACAACCAGAGCGACTTCTGGACTCCCTCTCTGCACCTTTCTGATTACACCTCACCTTCTCCTATTTAAGATGCTCCTTAAAATCCATGTCTTCGTATATGATTAAAAAATCACTTTGGTAGATCACTCTAAATTATCAGGATAAAGATCTTTTTAAGTGTGTTTAGGCATTGTGTTGTGTGTTGAAGTCTACAGTAATATTAGTATTGTGATTTGGAGATGCCGGTGTTGGACTGGGGTATACAAAGTTAAAAATCACACAACACCAGGTTATAGTCCAACAGGTTTAATTGGAAGCACTTTCGGAGCAATGTTCCTTCATCAGGTGATCAGGACTATCACCTGATGAAAGAGCGTCGCTCCGAAAGCCAGTGTGCTTCCAATTAGTATTGTGGGGAGTGTAGCTGTATGAGAAGTAGGTGACCTGGGTTGACTCCTGGCAATCGCAAATTGAGGATTTTACATTGGGTTTTCCTATTGATCAAAGGCAAAAGGAATTTGATCAGTTTTAAAATACATATGGTTCTCATTCCAAAACTGTAAAATGCAAAGCAGCAGTAGACAAAGGCAGTCTGGACTAAACTATTTATCTACTGTTTGTCTCACAACTCTTCCCTCCACCCTCTAATCCCACAGAGATGACTGCGGCTGTGCTTCATCCTTGAGGGCGGTGCGGCTCAGGTACAGAAAGCTGGGTCTGGTTGAACTGGGACTTGGGCAGAGGGGCACTTTGAGTGACAGACCTGGGGCTATTTCAGATAGGTTCTGGCAGCCATTATCCCTTTCACCATGTACACTGACCAAGGGGTGTGTGTGTGTGTGTGTCTGTGTGTGTGTGTGTGGTTAGTGTTTCAATCCCATCTCTAAATCAGCCATCCTGAAGCAAACCACTGGAACAGGGACTGTCCCTAATGGGAGAGAGGGAGTGTGAGAAACCACCGAGATCTGGGATCAGCCGGAATGGTGACTATCACCTCTTTAATCTCGCCATGCCTCTCCCTGCCTCCTAGTTGTACCTCCCTGATTTTTCCTTTCTGTCACATTATCTCTCTTGCCTCTTAGAGTCATAAAGATGTACAGCACAGAAACTGACTCTTTGGTCAAACACATCCATGCCCACCAGATATCTTAAATACATCTGGTCCCATTTGCCAGTATTTGGCCCATATCACTCTAAACCTTCCTATCCAGATGCCTTTTAAATGCTGTCATTGTACCAGCCACCACCATTTCATCTTGCAGCTCATTCCATACATGCACCAGCCTTTGCATGAAAGATTTGCCCCTTAGGTCCCTATTACCTTAAACCTATGCCCTCTAGTTTTGGATTCCCCCAACCCAGTGAAAAGACCATGTCTATTTACCCTATCCAAGTCCCTAATGATTTTATAAACCTCCATAAGGTCATCCCTCAGCTTCTGATGTTCCAGGAAAAATAGCTCCGATGTATTCAGCCACTCCCTATAGTTCAAACCCTACAACACTAACAATATCCTTGTGAAACTTGAAAGGGTTCAGGAAAGATTTACAACATCTTTCCTACAGTAGGGAGACCAGAATTACTCAAGTAATTCAAAAGTGGCCTAACCAGTGTCCTGTAAAGCCACAATATGACCTCCCAACTCTGATACTCAATGTTCTTACCAATAAAGACAAACATACCAAATGCCTTCACTATCCTATCTACCTGTGACTCCACTTTCAAGGAACTGTGAACCTACATTCCAAGGTCTCATTGTTCAGCAAAACTTCTCAGGACCTTACCATCCAGTGTATATGTCCTGCTCTGATTTGCCTTTCCAAAATGCAGCATCTCACATTTATTTAAATTAAAAGCCATCTGCTATTCCTCAGTCCATTGGCCCACCTAATCAAGATCCAATTGAACTCTGACATAACCTTTTCCACTGTCTATGAAATATCCAATTTTGGTATCATCTGCAAACTTACTATCCACACCTCTTATGTTTGCACCCAAATCATTTATATAAATGACAAAAAACAGTGGACCCAGCACTGATCCATGTGGCACACTGCGGGTCATAGGTCTAGTCTGAAAAGAACCCTCTACCACCACCCTCTATCTTCTTTGAGCCAGTTCTGTATCTAAATAGCTGGTTTTCCCTTTCTTCTTTCTACCTTTGTCTATGTTCTTTTCCACTCTCTTCCTTTCTTCTTTCACTTTCTCTCCTCTTTTTCTTTTGTTCCATGTTTCTGTCTTTCAGTCATGAAACTGCCCCTCCTTCCAATTTTGCACCCCCTTCCAAAGTTTGGAGTCTTCCAAATTTAGCACCTCCTTCTCCATGGTCCCTGCTTAATTGCCCTCTCCTGTGTAACTTCAACTTCCCTGAACGGTCCCCTCTGTAGTTCCTCCACTACACAGCCACTGCATGTAAAAACCCCTCTGCATCTCCATCTGTTCACAATATCCTTCCCCCATGCTGTGTCCCAGCCCCTGGGCTGGAGGACAAAGTCAGCTTGTGCACGGACTAGATGGATTTTCTTTCTCGGTGCCAGCTGTAAAGTCCACCTCTCAGGAATGTTTCTAACAACAGATTCTTAAATGTTACAACATGAGTTTACAGGGAAATAGAGTCTTTTGACTTGATTCCCTCTTAAACTGGGTCTACATTTCAGTTGGCCTGATATTTTGGGAAGCCCTCCTAGAGCAAAGACTCACACATAACATGTGGATTATTGGAAATTCTTACGTTCATTGTGTAGGTTTACTCAGGAGACCTAGCTGGGGTTTTTCTGCACAACATTGAGAATACTAAATAGTCTATTAAACCAGAATCTTTATCCCACATGATTTTAGCTTCCAAGTTAATTAAAGTATTGATGGTGATCACAACAAAGGCACCCACTGCCAACACGTTTTTTTTACACAGCAGCAGGTATTCCAAGTGAGAGGTCTCTGAGTCACTGATGCAGTGAGCTAACCTAATTCCACACTGTGGGGCAAGCGAAGGTCCCTCATTTACAGATCATTGTCCAATGGCTGCTCTTTGCTTCCTCTTACTGAATGTTTAGTGTCCATGCTCCAATTGACACATCAGCCAGAGGTTAGGATGCTCTGACAAAAGGACTGCAGTAATTGCTGCTCGTCTAGTGAATGTAACAGCGAAAAGCAAGAAACCTTTTTCCTAGAGTGTGGGACTCAACTGCAAGGGATAACAAGTTCAAAGAGAGAGGAGTAAAGTTTAGGGAGGATATGTATGGAAAGTTTTTTTAAACAGAGGATGGTGTGTGCCTGGAACGCATTGCTAGTTGAGGTGGTAGACACGGAGAGGATAGCGTCTTTTAAGATGTATCTAGACAGATAACAGTGACAAAATGGAAACGTACCTCAAATCAATCATCTTACTCACTGAGATCGCTCCTGAGGACACTCTGCAGTCAGGAACTGTGTGAGTGCAGCTATAAACTCTTGGCTGGTGACTTGTGGGAATGTGTAAAGATGATTATGTGCAGACAGAATCATCTCTCTACATAGTTCCATCATGAATCCAGACAGGAACTGGGGGTGGGGGGTTGCAGAATATACTGGATCAAATCTCCATTGCTAAACACAATCTTCTTAGAGTCCTGTGAAGGTTGACTCACCAAGCTTCAGTAACACATCACAGGGGTTTTCAATTTCTCAGCAATAGTTTTGCAGAGTGTCATAAATATAGTAGGAATCGAGTTCGGTTATGGTCTTGGAAACTTGCTGCTGTTCCCTGGCTCCGCGTGAGGGACCCAGTGACAGACCAAGGATCTAGCATATGACGGGTTGGAGCACATAGTGTAAAGGATCTCCTCCACCATGTATTTAAAAACAGCTGCTGCCACCATCTGCTATTCAAAACACTTGCTGAAATATTCCTTCTGTGCATCACCAATAGATCCCAGAAATTCAACCCAGCCAATGATCTCAGCCTTTTCAAATAAATGGACTGTAGGGGAATAGCTGGTCACCTGTACTGAACATCCTGGGAGCAGCTGGTGCTGGATTAAACTGGACACAATGTCAGAAACTTCACACCAGCATTCAGGATCAGTGCACACAAATTGAAGTTCTGCATTTCTCCAGTTGTCAGAAAAATCAAATCTCTGCTTCAATTCATCCAAACCATTGCAAATAAACAGCAAATCCTCTGGGATTTTCCAGACCTCGCTGAGAACATTCCTAAAGTGAAGATACTGATCCAGCATCAGGTTCTTCAAGTTTATTCTACAACTAATATTCAACCTGTGAGTATATTTTCCCAGTTGCCAAATCAGAAAGAGTTTTTTTTGCACCATTGGTTGAAATGAGTGGAGTTGAAATGCCCAGCCATGATTGAATGGTGGAGTGGACTCAATGGGCCGAATGGCCTTACTTCCACGACACTATTTTTCACTGGAGTGCAGAAGGTTGAAAGGTGATCTGATAGAACTTTATAAAATAGTGAGAGATTTAGATAGAGGTAATGGTAGTTGTCTTTTCCCTAGGATGGGGGATTTCAAAACTTGGAGGCACATTTTTAAGGTGAGACGAGAGAGATTTTAAAAAAAACATGAGCGGCAGATGTACAATTGCAACATTTAAAAGATGTTTGAATAGATACATGAATAGGAAAAAGTTAAAAACCACACAACACAGCTTTCAGAGCTAGTGCTTCCAAACAAACCTGTTGGACTATAACCTGTGTGATTTTTAACTTTGTCCACCCCAGTCCAAAATGGCACCTCCAAGTCATGAATAGGAAAGATTTGGAGAGAAAAGAGCCACGATCAGGCAGGTTGGACTCGTTTAGTTTGGGATTATGTTCAGAATGGACTGATAGATTGAAGAGTCATACAGCATAGAAAGAGACCCTGTTTCAATAATGAACTGATTTTAATCTGTACTCAATGTGAAGACTTCAACGTTGGTGATACTTTTCCTCAGATTATTAATCCTAACCACTCACCCCATATTCCAGACATTTCATTGTAAATCTACACATGGTCTGGCAACTGATAGTAGATATGAACAAGGAGAAGGAGCAGGCATTCAGTGCCTCAAGCAGAGCCATCCATCGTTTATTTAGATCAGGCATGAGTCATTCTCAGATTGTCAGGTGGGAGTCCTGAAGAGAGCCCTGCCCAAAACGTTGACTCTCTTGCTCCTCGGATGCTGCCTGACCTGCTGTGCCTTTTCCAGTGCCACGCTTTATCTTAAGTGTGAGCAGAGAGTCAGTACTTGGACCTCTACTGTTTACAATGATTTGGATGTGGGGACCGATTGTAATATTTCCAAGTTTGCAGATGACATAAAATTTAGTAGGATTGCAAGTATTGAAGACGGTACAAACAGGGTTCAGATGGACATGGATAAGCTGAGTGACTAGACAAGAGCATGGTCGATGGAATACAATGTGGGTAAGAATGAGGTTATCCCTTTGGTTGGAAGCCTGATGGTGCAAAGCATTTTATAAACAGTATGTGCTGAGGTCCAAAAGGACCTAGGTATTCCTGTTCACTAGTCAATGAATGTTAGTAAGCAGGTGCAAAAAGCAATTCTGAAGACAAATCCTATGTGAGCTGTCCATCACATCAGTCATTTTTTTTATATAGGTGAGACGTCAACTGGAGTATTGTGTGCATTTCTGGTTCTCTGGCTTAAGGAAGGGCATTTTTTTTTCAAAGATGGAGTGTAGCAAGTTTCACTAAACTGATTGCTGGCTTGGCGGGACTGTGCTATAAATGAGTTATTGAGGAGACTGGGCCTGCTTTCCCTGGAGATTAGAAAAATGAGCAACATTCTCAGAAAGTTACAACATTCTGAAAGGGATAGACAGTGTGGATATGGAAAGTATCCACCATCTACAAGGCACAAGTCAGGAATGCGATGAAATAATCTCAAACTTACTTGGATGATCAACACTTAAAAAGCCTGACATCTGATAGTTCAAATCAGCATCTCATTTTGTATCCAATCCACCACCTTCAAAATTCACTTCCTTCACCACCAACCAGTGTGCGCCATCGACAAGAATCACTCCAATAACTCATCAAGGCTCCTTAGATAGCACCTTCCAAACCAGCATTCTCTATCATTGCGAAGGACAAGAGCTTAAGATACATGGAAGCACCTGCAAGATCCCATCCAAGTCACACACATGGAAGATTTGGAACAAGATTGCTCTGCCTTCATTGTGGCTCAGTCAAATTAGTGTTTAGCGATCAGGAGTCCTCATCAAGCAGCTGCTTTCTTTACAGGCCAAGAAGTTAAGAAGATGGAGAAACACCAAGACTAAGAGCTACCCAACACCTGAACAGAAGATTGTTGCCCCAAACTACACAGATCAATACATTCTACACCATATGGCTGTTCGGTCTCAGAGATCAGTAAACCACTCTGAACTATGAAACATTTTTCCTCCCTATGCATCCTTACTGAACAGTGGATTTGTCATAAATATAAAAAGCTAACTTAAACTGACTCAAGTTCTCAATCATTTAGCCTGTCACTCCTAAACCTTCCTTCCACCCATCACTCTCACTCCTATTCCTATACTGCCATATGCCTCCGATTTCTCCCCTAATCAAGGTGCCCTCCTTCTCCAGTGACTCAGGAAGTCCACTCTACCTTTGTCCTTCAGAGGGCTAGCACCTGTACGTGGAGAATCACACTAGACCACTCACTGCCTCACAGCCTCCCTTGTCCCTGCTCGCCAAATCCCAGCTTCTTCCCTTCATCCACCCAGATGGCATCTTGGCCCTTAAAATCTTCCACCACACTCACCTCTCACACCCTGCAGTCTCAACGACTGCCGCTCCTAGTATCCAGGCCTCAGGCTGAATAAAGCAAGGCAAGTTCATATCGGCTTGATGCTTCTACAATCAGAGTTCTTTTCTCTCCCATATTTGCTGCAGTTGCTCGTCTCACAGATGAGAAATTGCTCTGAGTGAAGTAGCATCTCCTGACAGAATGTTTCACCTGTGTTTGGAATGACTGTCATAGGCTGTTTAGGACATCTTGGAAATGGGCTGGACAATTTAGTCTTGGGGTTTAGTGGCAGAGGACAGTTTCTCTACTTATGGGCCAGAAAGCCAACATTGCTGTCTCACTTCAGAATGTGATCACTCCAGCAGTTTGCAATATCACTTTCAAACAGGTTCTTAACAATTAAATAAGACAACTTGTGAAGCCTCAATCTGTCCATTGGGCCACATGATGAACAAGCCTTTTCTAAATGGTCACTTTCCTCTCGTATTCTGCTCAGCGCCAAGCCTGTTGCCTCTTCCAATGAGTTCTGAAGCCTTTTTATAAACAATAGACAATAGGTGCAGGAGTAGGCCATTCGGCCCTTCGAGCCAGCACCACCATTCATTATGACCATGGCTGATCATCCACAGTCAGTATCCTGTTCCTGTTTTATCTCCATAACCCTTGATTCCACTGTCTTTAAGAGCTCTATCCGTCTCTTTCTTGAAGAAAGTCTTGGCCTCCATTGCCTTCTGGGACACAGCATTCAATATATCCACCACTCTCTGGGTGAAGAAGTTTTTCCTCAACTCTGTTCTAAATGGCCTACCCTTTATTTTAAAAGTGTGTCCTCTGGTTCTGGACTCACCCATCAGTGTAAACATGCTTCCTGCCTCCATATGCCCAATCCTTTAATAATCTTATACATCTCAATCAGATCCTCTCTCATCCTTCGAAACTCAAGTGTATACAAGTCCAGTCGCTCCAATCTTTCAACATCTGATAGTCCCGCCATTCCAGGAATTGACCTTGTGAACCTACGCTGCACTCTCTCAATACCCAGAATGTCCTTCCTCAAATTTGGACCAAAACTGCACACAATACTCCAGGTGTAAGACCTCCTGGGAAAAAGTATTTCTTTCCCAGGACAAAAGTGATAGCTCAAAGGATTCTGTGAAAATACCTCTGCCATTATCATTATTGTTGAAGATATCAAATTGTCTATCCTGTTCAAACCTACAGCCATGGCAATGTTACACCTTTGCAAATGATGATGTTCTGTAATAAAAAAAATTGGAGGGTTTTTGAAAACATAAAGTAACTTATTAAACCTTCCTCCAGGTCAATGCAACTATTGCTAGCTTTAAAACCTAACATTTCCCACATGTTACAATCAGACATCAGATGTCAGGGTTGGAGTATTTGAGCTGGAGTGAATGGTTGCATAGGCTGGGACTGTTTTCCCAGGAGTGTCGGAGGCTGAGGATTTTTATAGAGGTTTATAAAGTCATAAAGGGCATAACTGAGGTAAACAGACAAGGCCGTTTCCCTGGTTGAGGGAGTCCAGAACTAGAAGCCAAAGGTTTAGGATAAGAGATAAAAAATTTAAGAATGAACCTAAGGGTCAACTTTTTCACACAGAGGGTGGAATGAGTCATTAGATTAGTTTACATTACAGTGTGGAAACAGGTCCTTCGGCCCAACAAGTCCACACACACCTGCCGAAGCGTAACCCACCCATACCCCTACATTTACCCTTTACCTAACACTACGGGCAATTTGGCATTGCCAATTCACCTGACCTGCACATCTTTGGACTGTGGGAGGAAACTGGAGCACCCAGAGGAAACCCACGCACATACGGGGAGAACGTGCAAACTCCACACAGTCAGTCGCTTGAAGCGGGAATTGAACTCGGGTCTCTGGCTCTGTGAGGCAGCAGTGCTAACCAATGTGCCACCGTGCCGCCCACAAAGCTGCCAGAGGAAGTGATGGAACTGGTACAATCACAACATTTAAAAGGCATCTGAGTGGGTAGCAGAATAGGAAGGTTTTAGAATGATATGGGCCAGTGGGTTATGTTCTCCCACTCAGGTCACACACTGTCTGATCTCACCATCATATAGCACAGAAACAGACCCACTTTATCTATACTGACCAGGTATCCTTGTTGACTCAAACATTCTCGGAGCACACGGACATTACAAATTCAACAACTTTATTTTTGATTAAGCTGGCAAGAGATCAATAGTCTGTAAATCAGAGTGTCAATCAAGGTATCCTTGAATGTACTAATGATGTATCTCTGATTTCTAGCAAAAGGGCAGCATATTTTATAGCTCGAGCATGTTAATAATTTCATATGTTTCAGATCCCACACAATGTAATGTTTCTAACTTTTCTAGTTGCAACCAACAGGATTGTGCAACATTTCCCAGGAGCTGAATAACTATGCCATGCTCTTCACAACCTGCCAAGTCCTTCCCCACGCCTCCACTTCTCGGCTTTAAACAACCACCAAACCTCAAACAGATCATTGTTCGCAGCAAACTGCCCCCCAAGCTTTCAGGACACCATACAACCATATCATGGTAGATGCTACAAGACATGTCAGAGTGTTAACACAATGCCTCCATTACGCGTGAGGACACCTCCCGCCATGTACGTTGCAGATACTCATGTGACTCAGCCAACATTGTCAATCTCATATGCTGCAGGCAAGGATGCCCTGAGGCATGGCACATTGGTGAGACTGATTAGAGGCCATGGCAATGGATGAATGGACACCACGCAACAATCAACAGACAGGAGTGTTCCCTCCCAGTCGGAGAACACTTCAGTGGGCCGGGACATTCGACCTCGGAACTTCGGGTGACCATCATCCAAGGCGGACTTCAGAACAGGCAACAACGCAAAGTAGCCGAGCAGAGGCTGATCGCCAATTTCAGTACCCATGGGATGGCCTCAACCTCCACTAATCTTCGTGTCATCTGGGTTCATGTCACAATGCAGGTGACCCCATGCACTACACACACACACACACACACACAAATGCACAGACACACAGTCACATACTCACATGCCTCCAGACCCCCTCTCATACACTCACGCGTACACTCCATACTCACAGGCAACCTCTCAGACTTATACCTCTTTACACTCACACACATACATACTCTCTCTCACACCCTCCCCCCACTACCCACACACGCGCACACACACACACACACACACACACACACACAAACACAAACAAACAAAAGTTTGTGGGGTGAATTTATATTTGCAGAATTACATTTTATTTTGCTCAAAAACTGCGTGAATCCACTTAAGATTCTGTAAGTCTCTTTTTAGATTAGAATCAGTCTGAACATTGGAGAACAAACGGCATCACACAGGGCACCAACGCCTTCAATGTATTACCTGGGCAAACATGGCACCTATTGTTAAAGCTCACTTGAGAATGTAACTTTAAGGAAGTTCTGGGATTTACATATGAAAGACCTGAAACCAACATGCCCATTCTAAAAGATGAGAAACTTGAACAATCCAGGTCTTTTTCATAATATAATTTCAGTTACATCACACTGTAAACTTTGCTATAAATTCTGTGACCTACAATCTTATACTCCACAACCACTTGATGAAGGAGCAGCACTCCAAAAGCTATGCTTGCAAATAAACCTGTTGGACTATAACCTGGTGTTGTGTGATTTTTACCTTTACACACTCCAGTCCAACATCAGCAGCTACAGATCATGACTCTGGGGATAAGCTTCTTGCTATCCAGCCTGTCTATACCTCAATTTGTCGACCTCAATCAGATTCCCCCCCCCCCCCCCCCCTCAACCTCCATCTCATGAAAATAATCTTAATCTACTCAAACACTTCATAGCTACTGCCCTCCATGCCAGGCAACATCCTGATGAACCTCCTCTGCATCCTCACTAAAGCATCCACATCCTTTGGTAACGCAGCAATCAAACTGTATGCAGTATTCCAAATGCGGCTGCACCAAAGTCTTACACAACTGTAACATGACCATCCAATGAAGGAAAGCAAGCTGTATGCCTTCTTGATCACTCTACTGACCTGTGTTGCCACCTTCAGGGAAGAATGGACCTGAACACCCAGATCTCTCTCTGTACATCAATGTTCCCCAGGACTTTTCCATATATTCTATAGATCACTCTTGAATTGGATCTTCCAAGACGCATCACTCGCATTTGCCCAGATTGAATTCCACCTGTCATTTTTCTGCCCAACTCTCCAATCTATCTGTATTCTGCTATATTCTCTGACAGTCCCCTTCATTATCTGCTCTCCACTAATCTTCGTGTCATCTGCAAGCTTGCTAATCAGACCACCTATACCTTCCTCAAAATCATTTACGTATATCACAGACAACCGTGGTCCCAGCACTGATCCCTGTGGAACACCACTGGTCACAGTTCTCCATTTTGAGAAACTTTCTTCCACTACTACTCTGGCTGGGCAACAGGAGACAGTTCTTTATCCATCTGGTAGAACACCCTGGACCGCATGCAACTTCACTTTCTCCATCATCCTACCATTGGCAACCTTTGAAAATGTTCTCTATGTTGGGAAGAGAGTCGTGGCACCAAAAGTGTTGACTCAAACATTCTCGGACCATAAAAGTTACAAATTCAACAAACTTTATTTTTGATTAAGCCAGCGAGAGATCAATAGTCTATAATCCAGAGTATTAATCAAGATATCCTTGAACATACTAATGATAGATCTGAGTTCTTGCAAAAAGGCAGTATACCTTATAGCCCTTATGGGCGTAACAATTTCATACATTTCAGTTTCCCACACAAATGTTTCTAGCTTTAATTAAGTTCTCACAATTCAAACTAAATAATTAATACATTTCGTGTTGTTCACATCGATTAAAACAAAAGTTATGATTTAAATGTGTCTATATCTGGTGCCATTCTCTTGTGTCAATGCAGTTAAAGCTAAGCTACTGTCAGTGTTCTATTCATTAGAGGTGACAAAAAAATCTCTGTCTGGGGAAACACAGCTAGAAGGATATGCCAAGAATCGTACATTCCTTAATTCATTCTCATGGTCACTGTGACAAGCCATCTTGTGAGGCAAGTTACTATTGCAAAATGGGCACTTAGAAAACAGAAGCTTTTAACTATTGATTCCCCAATACTTTATGATTCTAAAGTAAAGTAGTCCCATTTGCCAGTATTTGGCCACTAATCTATGTCCCTTTCCAAATGACTTTTAAATGTTATAATTATACCCACTTACACCACTTCCTCTGACAGTAAGAAAAATATCCCCCTCAGGTCCCTTTTAAAATCTTTCCCTCCTCACCTTAAACCTACATATCTTGTTTTGGTCTCCCTTACCCTGGGGAAAAGGCTTTGGCGATTACTTTATCGATGCCCCTTCATATTTTATAAACATCAATCAAGATCACCCCTCAGCCTCTAATTTTCCAAGTATAAAGATCCAGCTTCTCCTTATAGCTTATTTTCGGTGCCATTCTAGTAAATGTATTTGCAACCTTCCAATTTAATCACATCTTTCCTATAGTAGAACGACGCAATTTGTATGCAGTACTCCACATGTGACCTTACCATTGTCTTGTACAAGTGTACCAAGATGTCCCAACTTCTGTACTGAATGTGCTGAACAATGAAGGTAAGCATCCAAAATGTTTTCTTCACTAGCCAGTCTCCTACTTCCAAGGAAATATATACCTGCAGCCCAATGTCTCTCCAATTGAAAGCAATCCACAGGGCCCTACTGTTAACAATGTTGTTCTTTTCTGTGTTAACTGAGAGAGGCAGTACCTCTGCGCTGCAACAGTGCTACATTAGCAGCTGCAATTAAGTCGCATACATTAAACTGCACAAGACTTCTCATGGAAATTGGCTTCCCAAGTCTCACACGGTCTGATCATAGAAACTGGAACAGTACAACACAGGAACAGGCCCTTTGGCCCACAACATTGTACCAAACATGACAAATTAAAGTAATCCCTTTTGCCTTCCCTTAGTCCATATCCATCCATTCCTTGCTTACTCATGTGCTTATCTTAAAGCTCCTATCCTATCTGCCTTCACCACTACCACCAGCAGCACATTCCAGACTCCTACCACTTTTTTTAAAGAAGACTTGCACCTCACATCTCCTTAGAACTTAACCCCTCTCACAATAAATGCACGCCCCCTAGTATTAGACATTTGACCCTGGGAAAAAAGTTTCTCACTGCCAACCCATACATCTCAGTTCTGGATGTCTAATAAGTCTCCTATTGTACTCTGCTGCTCCAGAGAAAACAACCCAAGTTTTTCAAGCCTCTTATTATGCACACCTTCTAATCTAGGCAGCATCCTGGTAAACCTCTTCTGCACCTCTCCAAAACCTCCACATTCTTCCAATCATGTGACCAGAATTGAATCCAATATTCTAAGTGTGTCCGAACTAAAATCTTATAAAGGTTTGGCATGCAATCCTGACTCTTGTACTCAATTGCCTGACCAATAAAGGTAAGGATACCATACACCTTCTTAACACCCTGTCTACTTTTGTATCCACCTTCAAGGAGCTATGGACTTGAACTGCAAGATCCCTCTATACATCGATGTGTTCAGAATCCTGCCATTAACTTATATTTTTCCTTAACATTTGACTTCCCAAGCACACCAGCTCACAATTACCTGGATTAAACTCCATCTGCTATTTCTCTGTCCATATATGCAACTGACCTCTGTCCCACTGTATTTTTTGACAAACACCTAACTACCTACAACTCTACCAATCTTTGTGTCATCTGCAAACATACTAATCAACCCACCTACTTTTTCATTCAAGTCATTTATCCACATCACAAAATAGCACAGGCCGCAGTCTGGATCCCTGCGGAACTCCAATAACCGTGGATCTCCAGCCAGAAAAACACCCTTCCAACATTACCCTCTGCCTTCTATGGGCCAGCCAAGTCACTGTGGATCCTATGTATCATAATCTTCAGGATAAGCCTACCATGAGGGACCTTGTTGGAAGCCTTATTAAAATCCACTGTAGAACAGTGGATGCTGTCTACCTCATCGATCACCTTGGTCATCTCCTAAACAAAGCGATACGGCCTGTGCCCAGTTAGGCTACACTTTTCCACTGCACGAACATCCTATGCCTAAGAACACTCTTAAATACCTTCCCAACCAGAAGATATGATGAGAGACTCACCAGTCTGTAGTTTCCTGGATTTTCATTCTTGAACATGGATACAACATTAGCTACTTGCCAGTTATCCGGGATCTCTCCAGTGGCCAGCAAGGATGCAAAGATCTTTATCAAGGCCCCAGCAATCTACTTTCTTGCCTCTCTCAATAACCTGGGGTAGATATCATTGGGCCTGGGGCCTTATCCATCTTAAGGCTCTTAAGAGACACAGCACCTCTTCTTTCCTGATCTCAAAATGCCCGAGTATAATAGCATTTTCCACACGAATCTCACTCTCCTCCATATCATTCTCCTTGGTAAAGACCGATCTAAAGTGCTCATATCCTCTGCCTCCAAGCACAAGTTCCCTCCTTTATCCTTGAATGGTCCTACCTTCCCCCTAGACAGCTTTTGGTTTTTAATGTATAAATAAAATGCCTTGGGATTCCCTTTGACTCAACTTGTCAAGGTCATTTCATGGCTCTTTCACACTCTCCTCATTCCCTGCTTGAGTACTTTCCTGCTTTCTTTCTACTCCTCACAGGTGCTGGCCGGTTTAACTTCCTAAACCTTACGTATGTTTTTTTTTCCCCTTTTGACCAAATGCATAACCTCACTCACCATGCAAGGGACCCTTACCTTGTCATCCTTGTCCTCCCTGGAACATGGTAGTCCCAATATTGATCCCTGGGAACTCCACTCAGAAAACTTTCTTCTAGCTAGAAAGAATGCCTATTGAGTATTGAGTACAGGAGTTGGGAGGTCATATTGCAGCTGTACAGGACATTGGTTAGGCCACTGTTGGAATAGTGTGTGCAATTCTGGTCTCTTTCCTATCGGAAAGATGTTGTGAAACTTAAAGGGCTCAGAAAAGATTTACAAGGATTTTGCCAGGGTTGGAGGACTTGAGCTACAGGAAGAGGTTGAGTCAGCTGGGGCTATTTTCGTCAGCAGCTGAGGGGTGACCTTATTGAGGTTCATAAAATCATGAAGGGCATGGATAGGATAAATAGAGAAAGTCTTTTCACTGTGGAAGGGGTAGTCCAGAACTAGAGGATGTACATTTAGGGTGAGAGGAGAAAGATGTAAAAGAGACCTAAGAGGCAACTTTTTCATGCATAGGGTTTGTTTCCGTGCTGTACATCTCGGTGACTCTATGTCTCTCTTTCCTATCACTCTGTTAATGTTGTATCCCTGTTAAAGTGCTTCTTTTACCATCACCTATAACATTTCACACAAATCTGCTGTGCAGTACTTTAAGGAAATCCATACATATCACATGGATTTCCAGAATCATATTAACAGTATTGACCTTACCGACCCTTTCCGTTAATTTATCAAAAACAAACTTCAGCAAATTGGTTATGCACAACTACCCCTTCACCTTTCCTACCCCATCCACCTTTTTCCACGTGAATGCGAGCTTTAAACCAAATATTCATTGCCAGACGCTTCCTCACTTCCAGTGTTCAACCGACAAAACTGCAAATGCCTGGATTACATTTAAAACCCTTAACAAAATAAAGCCGTAATGTTGATAACCCTCCAGTCTCCTGACACCTCCTCTCAGTCCAGAGGAGACTGTAATGTTGTGTCCAGTGCCCCTCTCACTTCAATCAGAATCCTTGGATGGATCTCATCCTGATCTGGTGTCCTGTGGACACAGCCTTAGAATTAGAGGGGGTCATTTCAGAACGGAAATGCGGAGACATTTCTTCAGCCAGAGAGTGGTGGGCCTGTGGAATTCATTGCCACGGAGTGCAGTGGAAGCCGGGACGCTAAATGTCTTCAAGGCCGAGATTGATAGGTTCTTGTTGTCTAGAGGAATTAAGGGCTACGGGGAGAACGCTGGCAAGTGGAGCTGAAATGCGCATCAGCCATGATTGAATGGCGGAGTGGACTCGATGGGCCGAATGGCCTTACTTCCACTCCTATGTCTTATGGTCTTATGGTCTTAACCCCGAGTGCCAACATCATTTGGACAGGTAATTGGATAGAAAAACTTTCCTCCTCAGTGTATCCGCACATTAACAGTTTACTGATTAGTATCATAGATGTTTTCTTACCCTCCTTGGAAACATTTGAAAATAAACTCCAAATTCCTAACCGCGAGCTCGCGCAGAGTGGGTTAAACGGTCGCGCCTTGAGACCCCGCATGAGCCTAAGGAGGGCCTTAGTCTCTATCCAGCTCCAATTGGTCAAAGCGTCTATTAATCTCGTGGTTGCAGCCAATCGGAAATGAGGTGCGGTCTCGGGATTTGTCGCCTAGAAATGAATGTGGAGGAGATGGTGCTCAGTGTCAATGATGGAGAATCAGAGTTAAACAATGTGGTGCTGGAAAAGCCGGTCAGGCAGCATCAGAGGAGCGGGAGAATCGATATTTCGGGCGTAAGTCCTTCATCAGGAATCCTTCATCACATTCCAGATGAAGGGTTAATGCCCTAAACGCCGATTCTCCTGATATTTTGGGGTGGCACTGCTGCCTCACAGCACGAGAGACCCAGGTTTGTGCCATCGCAGTCACCTAGGCCATCCTCCATTTTGTATAGAGATCAAAGATGGTCAGGGTCCGAAGGGACTCGATGTACAAAGCTCTGGGCAAGGGGCAAAAACACACTGTGAGAAACAAAACTCACATATGAATAAATTTCAGTCCAAGTCAAATTCTGAAGCAGCAAACTTTATTGATACGTACTTGTAAGAACAGGTGCCTTACGAGTCAGCGCCCCAATCTGAGGGTTACATTCTCATTTATGCTGTTCAGCTGCGTCTCTCAGTCCTCCACTTTCACCCCATTGGTACTTTTGCTGTAGCGCGTAGCCTATCACAAGCTCCAGCTTCACTCCACCTTTATCTAGCTTCTCTCCATCTCGGTTTACTTCTCCCATTACTCTAAGCCTGTCACCTCTTAATCTTATTTATCTCATTCCTTTTCTGTGACTATCCTGGCAATTGACTCCCCTCCTGAGACTGGCACACTATTCTCCTGTTACTGGTACATCCTGCTACACGGACGCTCTGCCCTGTTAGTCACAGATAATTCGACCTGTTTTCGCTTCTTCCGTTTTCCTATGCCTGGTACATCCTGTTACACAGTCGCTCTGCCCTATTAGTCATACCATCGGAAGGAGCAGGCTTACACCTTCCGCCTGTTGGTGTCCTGCTGGAGGCTGAGACCAGATCCTGGTATCAGCTTGTACAGCCCGAACACATGGGCTCATGAGGTTATGCTGAAACACAGGCATACACACATCTTGGGATATTTGTTTTGCTGAATTGCTTTTTTGGAATTCTTTTTAATGGTGGAAGTAAAATTGAGTAGCTTCAGGTCTGTTTCAGGTGATAGTTGCAAGTACTTTGTTTAAAAAAAATCAAATTCAATGGGAAGCGTAAGTTATAGGGTTAAAACTGTACAGAATAAGGGAACAGGTGTTGCTTCTGCAAAAGTTTACATTATACAATTAGGGTGCACATGCAAATACTAAACAGTGAGAAGTGAAAACAGGTCGAATTATCTATGAATAATAGGGCAGAGCGACCGTGTAGCAGGATGTACCAGGCATAGGAAAACAGAAGAAGCGAAAACAGGAAGAATTGGCTATGACTAATAGGGCAGAGCGACCATGTAGCAGGATGTACCAGTAACAGAAGAATAGTGTGCCAGTCTCAGGAGGGATGTGGCCAACGGATAGAATTTAGTTTGGCAGGATGATCGCACGAAGACAGCAAACTATGCCAGGATTGTCACATATAAGGAATGAGATAACTACGTTTAGGGGCTACAGGCTTAGAGTAATGGGAGAAGATAGACAAAGGTTGAGTTAAGCTACAGCTTGTGATAGGCTACACGCTGCAACAAAAGTAACCAATGGGGTGAAAGGGGAGACCGAGCGACGCAGCTGAACAGCATAAATCAGAATATAACCCTCAGATCGGGGTGCTTACCTGTTAGACACCCGTTGTTGCAAGTGCGTACCAAAAAAATTCGCTGCTTCAGAATTTGACTCGGACTGAAATTTATTACTATGTGAGTTTTGTTTCTCACAATTTGAGGGCTCGTCCGGGATATCCATCATCACCCGTGGGGTAGGCACCATCGATGGCTGGAAAGACGTGTCCCATTCCTTTTGGAACGGTCCTGAGTTCCTCAGCGGTGGTTTTCCCCTTCTGGTTGACTGATTGAGATCGGATGAGAGTCTATCTGAACCAGGCGAAATGTTGTAAGTAGGCACAGGGAGCCAGGCAACTCCATGCATGGACCAAAGAAGGAAAAGAGATTTTTAAGTCCTGCCTTGGTGGCTGGGATTGAGTTTTAGTAGTTAATAAGTGTCTAATGAAGGAACTCAATATGGGCTGTGCCGGGGGTAAAGTGCCTATGGGAAAAAAAATGGAAATGGAGGCGGGGTCCCTGACAACATACCTCCAGAAAGTTTGTTGGGCAGGATGTTGTAAAATTGGAAAAATAATACTTGTACAAGGGAAAAAGATAGGAAAAAGATGATTAAATATTGTTGCTTTGTATGGACTAAGGAATCCATTCTTCATCCCGCCGTCTTCTGGCCAAAGTATGGGTTGGACGAAGACTGTGTTTGTAAATATTTGAATTTATATGTCAACAGAAAACAGCCTTTTGGTCAGGAGGGATCAGATTAAGCTTTGTGATGGAAGGGCTAGTAGCTGAAGGGCTACTGAGAATACACTTCGTAACTAAATCATGGCCAGATATCCAGAAAAGAAAATTCAGAAAATAGATGGGTGGAGTGAGAAATCACTTGATGAATTATTAAGAGAGGCACAGAGAGTGTTTGTAAAGAGAGAGGAAGAGAAGCCTCTAGAGTTGTTCTTGCGGGAAGCTCAGAAAGTGTCTGTGAGATACGGTGTGTTTGTATATATGAGAGAGAGAGAGAGAAAAGAGCTGTACAGCTAATTGAAAGTTTAACCCTTTGTGATTCGGTCTGAATGCACATTTGTTTGTTGGTGATTGAACGTTTGTACTTTGTTCCCTGGAGCTTGAGATCCGGGACTGTTTTGAATCTGATTTCTATTATGGAAATTTAACATGATTTCTTTTAAGGTTAAGGATTTTACAGTGATTATGAAATAAAATGTTAACTCCTTTTTTTTACAGGTCGTGACTGCCTTACTATCAGTTTCTAACTAATCTCTTTTATCCTTACATAAAAGCGATTTCAAATCAGCTTAATACGGAGGAAAACAAAATGATAACCTTTTTTTGTGTTTCAGACTCATTTGTTTTCACTTAATTTTAAGCCGTAGCTTTATTCAGAAAATTCCCTCCCTCAATGACATTTGAAGTTTCAGTTCAACATTAGATTGTAATAAATCAATCCTATGGTTAATATCTGTGACCTTGGATTCAGCCATTATTCATGCATTAGAAGTTTTTTTTAACTTGAATAGAGAAATCCTTTTAAGACAGCTCTGGTTATTCCACGACCTATCGCATTGTAATTGAGCAATGACTGGTCAGGGCTACTTAAGAAAACTAATTTTGGATTTAAATTAAGGGACTAAAACTGGGTAATAATAATGGATTTCAAAGTTAGGAACAGTATGCATTTTACATTTTAAATATTAAATACTGAATTAATGAATTTATAATATATAAATATATATTTAAAAGGAGGATTCCAAAACGTATAGTTAGAAACAGGCTTTAAAGTTAGACAAGCATAAATTGATAAATAGGTATTTGAAGCTATAGGGAGTGAGAAATATTGCAATATTTCCTTTAAAAAAAATCAAGGTGTAAACAAAACATTGGGTGATGAAGAATGGTCATTAGGTGGCCCTAAAGCTGTTCAATTGGTTAAATCGGCTCAGCAATTGATCTGGCAACATAACATGGGAGCGGGAACGAAAGAGTTAATTGGACAATGGGGACAGTTTTGAGATGAGAGGCACGAAGAATCAGTTTTGCGCTCGTGACAAGATACTGCCACTAAATTGGGGATTGAATGAACTGCAAATAGTTTTATGGAATCTGTTGAGGGTCTAAAAAATGAATGTGCTCGAGCAAAACAATTACAGAAACAGAATGAGAAGTCACAAGTGACTGGTAAACAAACAGAACTGCGCAATTACAGTTTTTAAAATGTTTTAGTCACTTGTTACGTTTCCATCCTGAATTACAGATAATGATGCGCCTGACTCAATATTAATTGGCAGGATTCCCTCACATATTCTCAGTGACCTGTCATATTGATTTAAAACATAACAGCATTAATTCATTGTTAATTAAAGAATGGAAAGCTACATTACTGGCCAGAGTGTGTGCAGGCAGTGGCAGCAACAGCCTTATTGGTAGAGCAGAGTCGGAAACTTACTTTTAGGGGAAGCCTTAATAGTCAGCACCCCACATCAGGTACGGACCATATTAAGTCAGAAAGCAGGGCGGTGGCTTACAGACTCTAGAATTCTAAAATATGAAGCAATTCTAATAGAGAGGGATGACCTTACATTGATCACAGACATTTGTCTGAATCCAGCGACCTTTCTCTGGAAAGGGGAGGGTGAAGCTCCCTCAGACCCAGAACATGACTGCCTTGACATTATAGAATATCAGTCTAAAGGAAGAATGGACCTTAGCGATATCCCTCTACATGCAGGGGCCAGGCTGTTCATTGACGGGTCCTCCAGACTGATTGAAGGTAAAAGACACAATGGATATGCAATAGTGGATGGAATAGAGGGGAGTGTTATTGAGGCTAGTAGACTACCCAATGATTGGTTGGCTCAGACTTGTGAACTTTCTTCACTAGGAAGGGCCCTTAAGACCTTGGAAGGCAAAGAAGGAACTGTAGCCACAGATTCTAAGTCTGCCTTTGGGGTGGCACACACATTTGGGAAGGTATGACAGGAGAGGGGACTGATAAACAACAGGGGTAAAGAACTAGCTCATGAGGAATTGGTAAAGCAAGTATTGGAATCCCTTTTGTTGCCAAAGGAAATAGCAATAGTCCACATAAGTGGAAATCAGCAGGGACATGATCCTGAAGCAAAGGGAAATAGATTGGTGAATGAAGTTGCTAAGGAAGCAGCTCTGAACCCTCAGCCCGGTACAATATATATATTTTGGTCCCTATGGTGCAGGAACCTGGGGGGAGACAATATTTAGCATTAAAGAAAGAGAGAGAGTTAGAAGAACTGGGAGCTACGCAGACAATAGGAGGGCGCTGGATGCTACCTGATGGCTGGGAGATGCTAAATAAGATGATGATGTGAGAAATTATGGTTGTCTTACACCAGGGGAGTCACTGGGAGTGCAAGCAATATGTGATTTGGTCTTTAGGGAATATGGATGCAAAGGGATCTATACACTAGCCAAACAGATATGTGAGGGATGTATAACATGCAAGAAAGTCAACAAGAAGGTATTGAGGAAACAAGTCCTAGGAGGGAGAGAACCTGGGCTAAGACCATTTCAGAGCATTCAGGTCGATTATACCAAATTACCCCGAGTGGGAAGCCTGAGGTATATGATGGTAATGGTTGATCACCGATCTGGATGGGTGGAGGCGTATCCTTTAGCCACTGCCACTGCAATGGAGGTGTCCAAGATAATACTTGAACACATAATTCCTCGATACGGGATAGTGGAATGTATAGATTCGGATCAGGGAACTCATTTTACTTCCAGGGTACTCCAGGGAGCGTTGAAAGGGTTCGGAGTCTCTTCCACACCCCTTGGCACCCACCTTCATCAGGAAAGGTTGAGAGGATGAACCAGACACTCAAGAAGCAGTTATCTAAATTAGTAGTAGAAACCAGACTCCCTTGGACTAAGTGTTTACCGATAGCCCTTTTGCGGGTGCGAACCACCCCGAGGAAAGATATGGGGCTGTCCCATTATGAGATATTTTTTGGCCTGCCCTATCTGGGAACGAAAGGGGAACTGCCAGCCCTGGAGAGTAGCGACCTGTTCTTAAAGAAGTATATACTGGGCTTGTCCTCCTCTTTGTCCTTTCTTAGCAGACACGGATTACTGGCACAGACTCCACCCCCTGAATTCACCGTTCATCCCGTCCGACTGGGAGATTGGGTCCTAATTAAGTCATGGACAGAAACTAAATTGCAACCGGATTGGGAGGGACCGTACCAGGCTCTTTTGACTCCTGCAACAGCGATACGCATGGCGGAGAAAGGCTGGACTCACTACACCAGGATTAAAGGACTGCTGGAATCCCCGGTTAAGAAAGAAGCCTGGACAGCTGAATCAACGGGAGAACCACTGAAACTTAGACTCAAAAGACTTTAAGTAACTGATTTTTATGTGGACGCGGGAGAGTTTCTTTTTGATGTCTACATATTGTATTGCATGTTAAATCTCTCGGTCCTTCAATCCTATTATAGGATGCTGGGGATGCTTAGCGTTACCATATTAGCTTTTTTCGTATTGGGATTTTGTCAAATGTTGCTGTCATCTCCAAATTTATTATTAACGGTCCCTGAATCTGAATATCCGCAAGTAATAGACGTTGATGCTTGCAGCCTCGTAAAATGGGCAGATGTAAAGTATCAGAGGGAGTATATTTCCTCCAACATCCTTCTTAAGACCCGACCGGACACAGGGTATGGTTCACAAAAACCGCCACCTGGCATCACGATCCATAGAGCCCCCTTTCACCCAGCCCTTGACTGTCCTGACAGAAAGTGCCATCCGATATATTTCACCATTAAAAATACCTCCTTTGAAGATTCCTTTCCCTGTAAAAACAGGTCTCGACTCCTTAGTAATGATTTAAAGATATTAATAGCTGCCATTGGGAAGTGTTTTTTGGGCTGCTGTTTCCGAATAGTTGTAGGAAATGCAAAACGAGCCAAACAACTTGATAGTAACATACATCCTTTTGCCCCTCCCAACAACCCAAAGGTGGTAAAAATTATAGAGGTCAAGGACTTGAAGCAGATGACTGAAATAGAAACTGGATACAGGGATGCAAATGCCTGGGTTGAATGGGAAAAGTACACTGTTAAAACTCTGAATAAAAGCAATTGCTATGCATGTGCCTTCGGTAGGCCAGTTACCGACATAGTCCCCTTTCCGTTCGGGTGGAACCGAAACGGGAAGGGCATGGAACGTATGATAGCCCTGTATCAGGATAAGACTGCATGGAATGATAGGAATTGTATATCCCTATCTCTAATGGTCCCACCCTTGGAGAAGACAGATTTGAAAGCTCCCCCCTGCCCCCGCCCCCGTTTTTTGACCACGGTCAGGAATCACACATCGTGTATAAGCCGATAGGGTACAAATCCATCTAGAAACTTGAGGGAGCTGAGGTTATGAATAGAAACTCAGAATGACACCGAAACAGACAAAGGAGGGAACTACTCAGCACTCCGGGTTCCCCGATCGGATCTCTGGTGGGGCTGTGGAGGCAGAATATTGCGACCTAGCCTACCTCCTGACTGGAGAGGGATATGTGGAATTGTACAATTGGCAATCCCATTCACCATGGCATTTGAGAAGGAGAAGGTGGTAGTAACAAAGAATGAGAGCAGTAAAAGGGCGTTATTAGATCCTTCCTTTGATGATAGGATTTATCTCGACTCAAGAGGAGTTCCTAGAGGGCTCCCCGATGAGTTCAAGGCCGCAACCAGATTGCAGCAGGTTTTCAATCGGCCCTATTTTGGTGGGTAACAGTCAATAAGAATGTGGATTGGATAAACTATATTTTTTTTGCAACCAGCAAAGATTCATCAATTATACTACAGATGCTGTCAAGGGTATTTCCGGGCAACTTGATGCAACTAGCAGAATGGCCTGGGAAAACAGACTGGCCTTAGATATGATCCTAGCTGATAAAAGGGGGTGTATGTGTGATGTTTGGAGGGAGCTGTTGTACCTTTATTCCAAAAGATACAGCACCTGATGGGTCAATCTCTCGTGCCTTGCGAGGATTGACCACTTTGGCAGAAGAATTGGCTGAGAATTCAGGAGTGGACACATCACTCACGAGATGGTTGGAATCATGGTTTGGGAAGTGAAAAGGCGTGGTAGTCTCCATCCTCACCTCCCTGATAGTGGTAGCAGGGGTACTGGCAGCAATTGGCTGTTGTATCATATTTTGTGTACAGGGGTTAACCCAGCGGCAACCTGTCTACTGTGGGGTCCATGAGGCAGTTAAAATCTCCCCCTATAATGATGTGCCGAGACTTGAGACTTATCAGTTTAGAAAAAGCATCTAACAAGAATTTAAGAGGATGAGCTAGGGGACAATAAACATTTAAAATGCCATATTCTTCCCCATTTATCAAGGCTTTAAGAATTACAAACCTCCCGTATGTGTCGTTAACATATTCCAACAATTTAAATGAGAAGAGATTTTTCCTTACCAATATAGCCACTCCCCTACTTCTGGTATTAAATGATGAAAAATAAACTTGGTCAAAGCCATTCTGCTGTAATTTCAGATGCTCCTTGTCATCCAAATGTGTCTCCTGTAACAAAGCAATATCCACCTTCTCCTTTCTAAGACTCAAGAGTACCTTCTTCCTCTTAATTGGTGAGTGACTTCCCTTGATATTCCAGGTACACCATCTCATCAAATCATTAGCCATAAACTTCTGCAATTACATTTAAATTCCAGAGAGGAGGAACCTGAACCACAAATTGCTGAGCCTTAGTGTCGCATGGTCCACAAAATATAAAAACTATATAAACTAAAACCGCTACATTTAACAAACATACGAAATTCTTAAAAATAAAAAACAACAAAAACCAGAAAACAAACCAACATACAATAGCGCTGAGTAGGGGAACTCACCCCCTGCTGGGAGGGGGCAACTACCCCTCCCAAACTGCCCATAAATAGATATTTAACCATCTCAACCACCTTCACTTCTCCCAGCTAGAGCCACATCGCAAGCACAAGCTAAAAAGAATAAACACCCCATAGAATATCAATGTGAATAAAAAAACATTCTTTCATAAACAAAAAGGGGGAATAAATACCCCACCCATCCTTTGGTATGTCCTAACTTAGAAATTTAAAATGTTCATCTTGACCACCACCAGACATAGTTAGAACTAAATTATTATCAATAGAGGAAAGAAAAGGGGAAAAACAAAGCTCCAACCGGATTTCCTCCATTTCTTTTAGAGAATGATAAACACAGACCCAAGCAACAATATTTATACATACTACAATTGTTTTAATTAGGTTAGTTTGTCCACAAAGTCTCTTGCCTTCTCCGATGTGTCAAAGAGATGCATGGATCCATCTAAGGTGATCCGAAGCACTGCCAGATATCTCAGGGAGTACTGACTACCAAGCTCCTTCAATCTTCTCTTGACACCATCATACGATTTTCGTTTCTGGATCACCGCTTCTGAAAAGTCCTGAAAAAACATGATCTTAGACCCCTCATAAATTAGGGCCTTTGGATCGTTCCCCTGGAGTCTGGAAGCCTCCGTGACTCTCTCCTTATCCCGGTAATGATGGAACTGCACCAGGAAAGGACGAGGGCGTTGACCCAGACCCGACCTCCGTGCTGTGACCCGGTGAGCCCTCTCTATCTTCAATCCTCTCATGCCAGTCTCCAAGTCAAGGAATTTTGGAAGCCAATCTTCAACAAATTCCGCAGGCTGCTCACCTTAGTGACTTAGTGGTCGGCACGGTGGCACAGTGGTTAGCACTGCTACCTCACAGCGCCAGAGACCCAGGTTCAATTCCCGCCTCAGGCGACTGACTGTGTGGAGTTTGCACGTTCTCCCCGTGTCTGCGTGGGTTTCCTCCGGGTGCGCCGGTTTCCTCGCACAGTCCAAAGACGTGCAGGTAAGGTGAATTGGCCATGCTAAATTGCCCGTAGTGTTAGGTGGGTGGGCTGCGCTTCAGCGGGTCAGTGTGGATTGTTGAGCTGAAGGGCCTGTTTCCACACTGTAATGTAATGTAACCTCATCTTCCTTACCCTCAGGCAGACCAATGATCCGAAAGTTTTTTTTCCAGCCCCTGTTTTCATGATCATTCACTTGGTCACGCAAATTACGAACCTGCGTCTGCAGGGCTTGGATCTCTTCCTTGAATGAACTGGCATCAGCTTCCACCACTGTGACCCTGTGCTCCACCTCATCTGTCCTCTTCTCCAGGTCTCCCAGCTGCTGCTCATGCTTCTGCAGCATGAGAGAGACTGGAGCCAGCTTCTCTTCAATCTGTTTCCCCAACATCTCACGAGATTTCGAGAGCTGGTTCTCCAGGTCCTGGAGAGTAATCAGCTCCGAGGTTGCTGCAGGCTGAGCTGCAAGCCTGGTCTCAGATGCTCCTCCTCCCTTTTTAGGTATTTCTGGACAACTGACAATACAGGTGAGTCAATTTTTAAATGTTTCTTGGGGCTTCCCAATCTTCCCAACACCCCAAGAAATCCTGATGTCCTGGGTTGGGTGGGTTAAAGGACCGTCCTGCTCCTGCTGCGATGCAAAGCTCTGCAGTGTGATCTTCTCAGATCGCAGCCATCTTAGATCCCTAGGTCACACTCTTAATTGTAGACACACTTCTTCAAATTTCACCAAACTTTGGAGACCACGGCAATGAATTTGGAGGAAGTTTGGGGTGGGGGAGGTGGTGAGGACAGGAGGAAAGAAAAACAAAGAGAAGCGATGAGGTGGGGTGAAGGAGAGGAGCCATTTCTTCAGTTTTTTCACTTTGGCAACATTGTCCAGAAATAGAACCTCAATATTGATCAGCAAGTAATTTCCCATCTCAGCGTTTTGGGTGCTTCAATGTTGGTCCTCTTGTTTAAGACAACTCTGTCTGTAATATTAAACTCTTAGGGAGGCAGTCCAGCAGCCTCCTTAATGTGGCTGCTGTTGTCTGGACTGGCGTTCCATTGTATTGCTATTGCACGAAACATTTTGAAGGAATCAATGGTCCTCCAACATTCCCTTTTCACACAGCTGGATTGCAAACAAAGCATAATGAAACCACATCAAAATGCGATCAAATCAAACTTGCTTCCACATGGTTGGACTCAGGTCTGGCAAACTTTGATTCCCATCCTCCTGACAATTAAAATGTCCCCAGCCACAAGTCCTCATGAAGCACAAATTAAACAAAGGACTTTCACCAATAAATGACTTGCAGCTTATGAAAATATGAAGATCAAAAGGCTCTATTGAGTTGATACAACATTTTTTAAAAATCACTCTAAATCACCAAGAATAATGCAAATATTGGTAGACTCTATGATCTGGAATGGTGGTGTTTGTTATAGCACTGGGAGATGTCTTCAAGAGGAGGTTCCTACAGAAATCTTACAGAAACTGCTTGCTCTCCCGAAATTCCTTTAACATTACTTTTTGTTAAAAAAGTCATTTTCTAATGATATAACTGCAGTATATGCTGATATTTTTCAACTTTTGCACAGGTTTGCAGGACACCATGGTCTGTTCTTTTTTGAGGAACAGGGTGAGGGGAGGTGGGCCATGTAATAGCATTGGCAAGCAAAGAGTTAAGCAGTCAATGTCTTCAATATGTCTACCCTCATTGTTTAGAAATGAACAACTGAAGACCTGAACATTGATGGGCAAGAAATATTGAATTAAAGACTGTGTGTTAATGCATGGTCAATTATTCCCTGGCAAATAACTGGGAGGTGGGAGAATTGGAAAAATGACAGGGAGGGAGTCTGGCACCTTCCCATTACTAAGCCATGCTGACATAGACCAGTTCTCTTTGACATCTTGACTCTCCATGAGCTCTCAGGCCTGCCTCCCTCATTTCCCTGATTGAGCCCACCTTTGCAGTCTCAGTGATGGTCAGTATGATTAGCAGGGCTCACTAATGTGCTGATCTGTCCTCCCTCTTACTGGACTAGCAGATCCTGAAACTAAGCCGCATCATCAACTGATGAGTAACCCTGGCAAGAATCTCTTCATTGGTCACTGCTGGCAACATACCATCCTTGGCATAGGCCAAAGCCTCCAGGTTTCAGTCCCAGCATCAGGTCTGCCACATTAACCGCAAGCTTCCACCTAAAATGTCATTTTACAACACTAACGATAGAGCAAAGATTATATGCCAGTCAATAATTTCTTTAGTGTAAAAGAACAAACTGTGGAAGTTGACAATCTGAAAGAAATGTAGAGGTTGCTGGAGAAATTCAACATCTTTTGCAGTAACTGCGGAGAGAAAACAGAGTTCACGTTGAGTCGTGACCCTTCTTCAGGGAGATCTAAATTCTGAACATGAGTCTTTCAACTAAAAACATTAACTCTGCTTTCTCTCCACAGATGCAGCCAGACCTGCTAGCTTTTAGTAGACAGTCACACATTGTGTTCAGCTTACTTTTCAATGACCTCCTCAGTTTCTGGAGAACCAGAATCGCCAGCTCCCTTGAACTTACAGCAGTTGATGTTTTCAGAGATGCAAATGGTCATCAAGTGCCATTAAGTCAATTTAAGCAAACATTTATGTTCAGAATAAAAACATTTTTATGAACTTGAATAGGAGTGTCAGGATTTCAAGCCACTGTCAGTCAGGCTGGAACATGGAAATGAAGGATGTGACAAACCCATTTCTTCAATACTTTACACGTGTTGCATAGTCTATAAAAGTCTCAGATAAAGAGCTTAGGGCAATTATAGAACAGCAACTAACTGTCCAATTTCTCCAGTGAAGAGCTTTGGATACTGGATCTACATACAGGATTGAACTTTCATCATCAATGGATATTGTCTCAGCAATTGCAAACATTAATGGTGGCACAGAAAGGGTTGCCACTCTGTTATCGTTCCAATTACACCATTAGCTCTTTAGATTGGGCCATTTCTTTCTTGGGATAGTGACCCAGCAACAGCTTCATGATCAGGCCACATCAGCAGCATGCCAACATTAGTGGTGCCATCAATCACAGCAGCACGGCTCCAGCTCTCAGGCCAAACAGCAGGGCTCTACCACAATTCACAACATTGTTGCTGCAAAAGTCTTGTTTAAAAAAAACACCACAATCCAACTTCTAGGAAAAACATACATTTGGGAGGCAGAGCCCAACAGATTCCGTAATGTGCTAACAATGGCCTGGAATAACGTATTTGACATTATTCCTGCATGTATGCAGAAGGAAATGCCTACATAACTTCACAGGAATTGCTGGTTCTCCAGCAATAACCTTTATTCCAAATACAATATTAATCAGTAATTAAATTGTACTTTGGATCAAACTGACACTTTAAGTTCTTCAGTTGTTCCTGACAGACTATAGGTTTCATTTCCATTAAGTTTGGATTGTCACACTTATATTGCCTGCAATTGGTCATAATAGATAAATGTAGTTATTTAAATGAGCATTTGCCTCCATCCCACAATTGTGTGCCAGCTGTTTGAAAGACTGAAGATTCTGGATTCAGGACTGCAGCCTGCATTCAGCCGTTTGTGTGAAACTGGCCACACTCCAGATGGGTGACTGCAATAGATGGTGAATTTGTTCTTCAAAACATTTCAAGGATTTGAAGAACACTTTTGCTGGTGATAACAATTAGAGACAGAAATGGGATCTCAAGTTCTTGGATATAGTCATATTCAGAGTTTGGACACTTCAACAACAAAATGCAAGCAAACTTCCACTGAAGTGTCTTTGATGTCCAATCCTAATACAATATTTTTGAAAAATAATTCTGAAGCCCTCATAATGATACAGATAACAGAGAGACAGTGATGCAAACACTCTTGCCTGGAGTGATATTCCCTGCACTGCTGTGCGATGTTTCCTGAAAAGTCCCGACAATATCTTACAGTAACTGTCAGCTCACCAGTAACTTCCTTTCTATTTTTTGTACTCTGAATGAAGCAAAACATTAATCACACATTGTTTTCAACCTTACTTTTTCATGATAGATTTTGGAGTGTCGAGTTTTCCATCGACCTTGTACTTTGGACTGTCAGGTGATCTGCAAATGGTCAGAAAAGTGCTATTCAGTCATTTTAAGCAAACATCCGCATGCACAATAAAATCATTATAAATGTGAAAAATTGAGAAAGTATTTCATGTCATTGACAGCTGGTTTTGTAAAACCACTTCAAGACACAATCACAGTAGATGGTGATTTATTTTCCCCTGATTTGGCAGGGGGATGGGATCTGGACTTGTAGTCCAGCAAGTAGGCTAGCTGTTTGTCAGGATGTCCAAGAATGTAGGGAGGCTTTGGAAAAGGTAGCACTGACAGGGAATACTTGCGGACACAGAGATAGGTTCAAGTGTGTTTACTTCAACGCAAGGAGTATCAGAAATAAGGTGGGTGAACTTAAGGCGTGGATCGGTACCTGGGACAACGATGTTGTGGCCATCACGGAAACGTGGATAGAAGAGGGACAGGAATGGTTGTTGGAGGTTCCTGGTTACAGATGTTTCAGTAAGATTAGGGAGGGTGGTAAAAAAGGAGGGGGGGTGGAGTTGCTAATTAGAAATGGTATAACGGCTGCAGAAAGGCAGTTTGAGGAGGATCTGCCTTTGGAGGTAGTATGGGCTGAAGTCAGAAATAGGAAAGGTGCAGTCACCTTGTTGGGTGTTTACTATAGGCCCCCTAATAGCAGCAGAGATGTAGAGAAACAGATTGGGAAACAGATTTTGGAAAGGTGCAGAAGCCACAGGATAGTAGTCATGGGCGATTTCAACTTCCCAAATATTGATTGGAAGCTCTTTAGATTAAGTAGATTGGATGGGGAGGTGTTTGTACAGTGTGTCCAGGAAGCTTTTCTAACTCAGTATGTAGATTGTCTGACCAGAGGGGAGGCCATATTGGATTTGGTACTTGGTAACGAACCAGGACAAGTGATGGGCTTGATAGTGGGTGAACATTTTGGTGATGGTGACCACAATTCTGTGACTTTCATCTTGGTTATGGAGAGAGATAGGTGCGTGCAACAGGGTAGTTTTACAATTGGGGGAAGGGTAAATACAATGCTGTAAGACAGGATCTGAGGAGCATAAGGTGGGAGCATAGGCTGTCAGGGAAGGAGGTCGTTGAAATGTGAACTTTTTCCAAGGAACAGATACGATGTGTCCTTGATATGTACGTACCTGTCAGGCAGGAAAGAGATGGTTGTGTGAGGGATCCCTGGTTGATGAGGGAGGTTGAATGTCTTGTAAAGAGGAAGAAGGAGGCTTACATAAGGTTGAGGAAACAAGGTTCAGACAGAGCGTTGGAGGGATACAGGATAGCCAGAAGGGAGCTGAAGAAAGGGATGATGAAAGCTAAGAGAGGGCATGAAAAATCTTTGGTGGATAGGATCAAGGATAACCCCAAGACATTTTATGCATATGTGAGAAACATGAGAATGACGAGAACGAGGGTAGGTCCGATCAAGGACAGTAGTGGAGACTGTGTACTGAGTTGGAAGAGATAGGAGAGGTCTTGAATGAGTACTTTTCTTCAGTATTTACAAACGAGGACCATATTGTTGAAGAGGAGAGTGTGAAACAGACTGGTAAGCTAGAAGAGATACTTGTTAGGAAGGAAGATGTGTTGGGCATTTTGAACAACTTGTGGATAGACAAGTCCCCCGGGCCTGACAGGATATATCTGAGAATTATGTGGGAAGCAAGATAGGAAATTGCAGAGCCATTGGCAATGATCTTTTTGTCTACACTGTCAATGGGGATGGTACCAGGGGACTGGAAAGTGGTAAATGTTGTGCCCCTGTTTGAAAAAGGGAATTGGGATAACCCTGGGAATTACAGGCCAGTTCGTTTTTCTTCGGTGGTCGGCAAAGTAATGGAAAGGGCACTGAGAGATAGGATTTATGAGTATCTGGAAAGCCACTGTTTGATTAGGGACAGCCAGCACGGATTTGTGAAGGGTAGGTCTTGCCTTACAAGCCTTATTGAATTCTTTGAGGAGGTGACCAAGCATGTGGATGAGGGTAGAGCAGTGGATGTAGTGTGCATGGATTTTAGTAAGGCATTTGATAAGGTTCCCCATGGTAGTCTTATGCAGAAAGTCAGGAGGCATGGGATAGAGGGAAATTTGGCCAGTTGGATAGAAAACTGGCTAACCGGTTGAAGTCAGAGAGTGGTGGTAGATGGTAAATATTCAGCCTGAAGCCCAGTTACAAGTGGAGTTCCGCGGAGATCAGTTCTGGGTCCTCTGCTCTTTGTAATTTTTATTAATGACGTGGAAGAGGGAGTTGAATGGTGGGTCAGTAAATTTGCAGATGATAGGAAGATTGGTGGAGTTGTGGATAGTGAGGAGGGCTGTTGTCAGATGCAAAGAGACTTAGATATGATGCAGAGCCGGGCTGAGGAGTGGCAGATGGAGTTCAAGCCTGTCAAGTGTGAGGTTGTCCACTTTGAAAGGACAAATAAGAATGCACAATACAGGGTTAACGGTAGGGCTCTTAGTAAGGTGAAGGAGCAGAGGGATCTTGGGGTCTATGTACATAGCTCTTTGAAAGTTGCCACTCATGTGGATAGAGTTTGTAAGAAGGCCTATGGTGTATTATCGTTCATTAGCAGAGGGATTGAATTCAAGAGTCGTGAAGTGATGTTGCAGCCGTACAGGACCTTGGTTAGGCCACATTTGGAGTACTGTGTGCAGTTCTGGTTGCCTCACTTTAGGTAAGATGTGGAAGCTTTGGAGAGAGTGCAGAGAAGATTTACCAGGATGTTGCCTGGAATGGAGAGTAGGTCGTACGAGGATAGGTTGAGAGTTCTCGGCCTTTTCTCATTGGAATGGAGAAGGATGAGGGGTGACTTGATAGAGGTTTATAAGATGATCAGAGAAATAGTTAGAGTAGACAGTCAGAAACTTTTTCCCTGGGTACAAGAGAGTGTTACAAGGGGACATAAATTTAAGGTGAAGGGTGGAAGGTATAGGGGGGATGTCAGGGGTAGGTTCTTTACCCAGAGAGTGGTGGGGGCATGGAATGTGCTGCCTTTGGGAGTTGCAGAGTTAGAATCATTGGTGACCTTTAAGCGGCAATTGGATAGGTACATGAATGGGTGCTTAATGTTCGGCACAACATTGTGGGGCCAAGGGCCTGTTCTGTGCTGTATTGTTCTATGTTCTATGTTCTAAAAGCTTCATTGGCTGTTTGCAAGACAAGATAGTGAGGCTGGAGTGTGGAAGCAAAGAAAGGGAGATACGATGCAACAAATTCATTTCTCAATGCTTTATACTTGTTGCAACGTCTTGAAATATCTCAAGTAAAGAACTCTAGGCCCAAATAGAGAATAGGCAACCAATTTTCCAATGTCTCCAATGAAGACCTTTGGTACTGTCTGTACATACAGGGTTGAATTTTTGAAGTCAACTGGCATTTGCCAAGATTGCCATGAGTCAGGCCAAGTGGAGGGGAGTTCAGGAGAAAAGCCCGACTTCCCTCTGGACTATTATATTATCTTATCAGTGGGGGGCAAACGAAGTCACCAACTGAGAGCCACTCATGTCAGTCTGAGTTGTGAATAATAGAACACCTCAAACTCCCACAGTGGGTTTTGGCCTGCAAGTGTCTTTAGGACAGGCTCAGCAATACCCACCACTAATGGCAGAAAAGAAAGGGTCGCTGCTCTGCCTTAACTCTGTTGATTCCTGATGAAGGGCTTTTGCCCGAAACGTCGATTTTCCTGCTCCTTAGATGCTGCCTGACCTGCTGTGCTTTTCCAGCACCACTCTAATCAAGACTGTTTCTGTTAGCTCCTGGGATCATGCCATTTCAATAATGGTTTGTGACCACGCAGCAACTTCTGTATTAGCTACTGTCAGTAGCATGCCACCTTTGGTGCTGCCAATCGTCACGTTTGATTCCAACTCTCAGTTCAAGCAGCAGGGTTTCACAAGAATTCATAAAATTATGACTGGAAATGATGCTGTGTGAGAAAGAACACCACCTTCCAACTTCTGGATGTCATACGTATTTTTTGTGTTAAACTTACTGGGGTAACTAGGGCCTAGAATGAGGTTTGCTACATGGTTCCTGGATGCAGAAGGAAATATCCACATAACTTCACAGGAACTCTGTGTTCTCCAGTAACTGCCTTTGAGAATATGTTGTCAAATGAAGTACGAATTATACAAAAGATCAAACATATTTTCTAGTTATTGCAAACAATTATGGAGAACTATTTTCCATATCCCTTGCAGTTTGGATTGTTAACTTTACCATGCCTGCAACTGGTTAGACAAGATAAATTAAGTCCTTAAGTTAGCATTTGCCTCCAGATACGACTGAGTGCCAGCTGCCTGAATGGCTGAAGACTCTGGATTCAGTATTGAGTTCAGCTTGAGTTCATCTGCTTTTGTTAAACTTCTCACAATCCAGATCAAACAGTACTGATTTTGTTCTTCAACCCCTTTCGTAGGTTTGATAGACACAATCGCTGATGATAAGGGTGAGAGAGTGATGGGATGCACATTTCTTGAATATATTCATTTTAAGTGACTAAAATGATCAGGCACAAGTAACCCAAATTTGAATTCTTAAAGGCAAGCAATTTTGAATTCAGGCTTCTTTGATGTTCTCTTCTAAAACTGTCTGTTTTGAAAAAAACTCTCTGACCCGAAGAATAATGTAGATAATAGAGAGGCATGCTATGGTGGGGAATGGTATTCTCTGCATTGCTGTGTGATGTTTTCATGAGGAGTCCCTACGTTATCTTACCATAACTGCTAGCCCACCAGCAATTTACTTTCACTTTCTTGTACTTGGAATGAAGCAATATCATGGTCACATATTGTATTAAACATCCTTTTTTGTGACCGCCTTAGATTTGGATGGAACGGTTTACCATCTCCATCGCAGTTTAGGCTGTAAAGTTTACCAGGCCTGCAATTGAACAGACAAGTTTAGTCACTGAAATCAGCATTTGCCTCCACCTACAATTATGTACCAGCTGTTGGAATGGCTGAAGGATCTGGATTCAATATTGCAGCTCTTATTCAGCTGCTTTTGTAAAACTGCTCACACTGCAGAAGGATGACTGCATTAGTTGGTGATTTTTGTGTCAAACTTAGATAACTGGTTTGCAAGAAAGCAGAATACAGGTAAGGGGCGAGACAGAGAATGTCCGGGAGAAGGGATTTTTCCTTGCAGTATAGACAGAGAGGTCAATGGGAGATAAACCGTTCAGGGCCAGGCTGAGGAAGGGGAAACATTTCACTGAAGAGATTTGGATGCTTTACAGCAATGGCTTTTCCAGCAACTCTGTTTTTCTTTCTGATTTTCAGCATTTGCAGTTCTTTCAGGTTTTATTCGGATCCTTTCTGTTGTTCTAGTTAAATAAGAGCTTCAATCTGGAGGAACAAAGCAAGCTTTAGAGATACAAAATTAGTGCGATTGCTGTGGTCTGGTCCGTAAAGGTGTTTGTTGCACTGCTGTCACATGCTTTCAAGAGGAAGCCCCTGAACAATCTAAACAACAGCTCCCCAGCAATATCCTTTCACGTCTTTGAATTCTGAATCAAGGATCATTTATACACAAATTGGAGCAAACTCACTTTGTGATCACTGCAACTGTCCCTGGAGACATTAGGTTTCCAGGTTCTTCACAGTGTCCACAGCTGAAATTAGTCACGAAAAAACACTAGGTCTTGTGTCCACAATTGGCTGACGGCTGGTATGAAATTGCTGGATACTCAGGGATTCAGGATCACATTCTTTGATCAACCCTTTTAGCGAAATAGACCAACTTCCAGGAAGTAGCGGGACAATGGAAAACAATAGGTTTCTCTTGAAAACTTTCAAAGGGGATTTGAAAGACACCACAGGCACAATGAAGAGGGCGGAGAAGATTGGAACCCTAATTGCTCAATATATTTGTCCTTGTTTCAGAGTTCAGCAATCTAAATGTTCAACTACAAATTGAGATCTGAGCATTGAATGGACAAGCAATTTTCCACTGACCACTTTTGAATGTTTTGAATTGATGCAGTTATTTTTTAAGCAAACAAAATCTCTAATCTCTCAGCAAAATGCAAACATTATAGACATATTAAAGCAACTTTGTTCATGTGACTGCTGTGGGCTGGTGTTTGTTGCATTGTTCTGGCATGTCTTCATACAGAAGCCCCACCAGAGAACTTCCAGTAAGTGGCACAAATTTTCTTTCACATTGTTGTGTTCTGGATGAAGCTTAATTAAGTCACACATTGGACTAAAACTTGTGATCACCGCCTTCATTACTGGAATCTATTGTGCCTTGGAAATGTCACAGTTTTCATATCTGCAATTGGTGTTACAGCGCAAATTCATTGATTTTAAACAAACACTTGAAAAATTCAACCACTGGAAAAATCTCTGAAGATTGAGGATTTCAGCATTAGAAACGTGTTTGTTGAAACTTCATCTTGAAACTCCAATTTAGCATTTTAGTCAACCTACCACATCCCATATAAACCGGGATGATTTAGATATTCAACATGGGTATGTCTCATCTAATTGTAACTTTAAATCCACATTCCTGCCTACCCTGAAAACCTTCCATCACCCCTCTCTCAACAAGAATCTATTTATCTTTGCCTTTAAAATATCCCATAGCTCTGCTTTAATGGCTTTTCAGATATTCCACATTTTGAGAGAACAAAAAATCACCTCATCTGTTTTAAAAGGACAACCACTGACGTTTAGACAGTAACCCTTCATTTTCGTCTCTTCTGTCAGAGGAAACATCTTATTTCAATCAAGTTTCCTCCTCCTCTCCTAAACACAAACTGTCCCAAGCCTAGCCTAACCAAATTTCCTTTGTACGATAAGTCGCTCAGTAGGTATCATTCTGGTCAACATTTTTCCGAACTGCCTCCAATGTATTTACTTCCTTCCTTAAACAGGGTGACCAATAGGAATTAGAGCATTCAAGATATAGGCTCACCGGTGCTCTCCACTTTTGTGTTTAAATTCCCCATGATAAAATGAAAACATTTATTTGCTTTACTAATTACTTACTGTACCTATATTCTCGCACTTTGCGATTCATGTGCTGTTACAATCTGATCCCACAGCATTACAGTAGAAGATTTTTAAAAATTAAATCTCCCCCATTAAAAAAATCTTTGCTTTTCTTCCTGTCAAATGGACAACTTCACATTTATCCACGTAAAACTCTATTTGTCAGGTCTTTGACTACTCACTTAACCTATATTTCTCTATAGCATCCCAATGTCCTCTTAGGTTAATTTTTTAACCCTTCTTTGTCTCATCAGCAAATCTGTCAGTTGCATATTCATTCCATTGTAAGTCATGTTAGTTAATACTTGGAAAATTTGAGCAGAAACAATTTTTTAAAAAATGGCTGCTCAAGTTGTATGTTCCTAATTATTCTGAACTCCAGTTAATTGTCAGTTCCAAATAAACAGCAAAGTAATTGTGAACACTCGTGTAAAACAGGATGAATTCCCTGGAACTAATTAGCGAATAACAAAGTAACAACAACATTCTAGTAAGCGTCTCTCTCTCTCACCATGGATAAGGGAAAATCTTGAAATGTAAGATGCCTGTAAGGCAAATGGATACTATAAACTCACACTGTACCATGACAACCTTTTAGTGAAACTACACTGGCTGACTCAAACACCAATGTTAAACACAGCACCCCTCTGGTTGGAAAAGACATTTAAAGTTTGAATGTCATTTGACAAGGAAACTATTTAGTTGTTGACTTCGTAAAAATGCCAAGGTGCTACTTGCAGATGGAGAATCCCATCAAAAGCCAATAAGCCAGTCAAGGATCCAAGAATCCAAAGTTATAAACAGCTACATCCTGAAATGAAGCCACAGTAAAGGCAAGAAATGACTGTCTTAACCTTAGCCACCATTGAGTTTAGTGAGAACCACCCTCCTAAAATTTGAACAAACCTCCATTTGCTGAGATTCCTTGGTTTTACAAGATTTTCACTTCACCTTTACAGAAGTACCACCATCTAAGTCATCTACAAGCTGAACACAAAAGTGAGTGAGAAGGTATTACCTGCACTCTGTTTTTTAATCCAATATCTAACTGTTGAGAGATAATGTGAGATACATGAGTAAGCTGTCATGGTTAAAAATCAGGTCCCCCCTCAATCTTCTTTTTTCTAATGAAAGCAGTCCTAATGTACTCAATCTCTCTTCATAGCTAGCACCTTCCATATCAGGCAACATCCTCGAAAACCCTCTCTGCACCCTCTCCCAAGTGTCCACATCCTTTTGGTACTGTGGTGACCAGAACTGTAAACACTAAATGCGGTCAAACCAATGTCTCGTACAATTTTAACGTGACCTGCCACCTCTTATACTCAATACCCCGTCTGATGAAGGCAAGCATACCATATGCCTTCTTGACCACTCTATCCACCTGTGCAGCAACCTTCAGGGTACAATGGACGTGAACACCCAGGTCTCTCTGCCCATCAACTTATCCCAAGGCTCTTCCGTTTACTGTACAATTCGCTCTAGAATTAGACTTCCCAAAATGCATTACCTCACATTTGCCTGGATTGAACTCCATAACTTTACTGTCCACTGGCAGCTTAATGTTCCAGGATACAAATGCTACAGGAAGCTTAGAAAGGGAGGCAAGAGAGGAGGGGGAAATGGCATTTTTGATAAGGGATAGCATTACAGCTGTTCTGAGGGAGGATATTCCCGGAAATACATCCAGGGAAGTTATTTGGGTGGTACTGAGAAATAAGAAAGGGATGATCACCTTATTATGATTGTATTATAGACCCCCCAATAGTCAGAGGGAAATTGAGAAACAAACTTGTAAGGAGATCTCAGCTATCTGTAAGAATAATAGGGTAGTTATGGTAGGGGATATTAACTTTCCAAACATTGACTGGGATTGTCATAGTGTTAAAGGTTTAAATGGAGAGGAATTTGTTAAGACAATAGACAATAGGTGCAGGAAGAGGCCATAGAATTATGGTCACTGGCCCAAAGTGCTCTCTTATTGATACCTCAGTCACCTGCTGTACCTTATTTCTGAAGGATAAGTCAGATTTTGCACCTTCTCTCGTACTTATATCCACATACTGATCAAGGAAATTTTCGTCTACACGCTTTGAAAGTTCCTCTTTATCCAAGCCCTCACTCTATCGCAGACCCAGTCTATGTTTGGAAACTAAAAGCCCCTACCATAACCACCCTATTATTCTTACAGGTCACTGAGATCTTCTTGCAAATTTGTTTCTCAATTTCCTGCTGACTATTGGGGGTCTAAAGTATAATCCATCTAATGTGATTATCCCTTTTTTAATTTCTCAGCTCCATCAAATAGCTTCCCTGGATATATTCCCAGGGAATATCCTCCCTAAGTACATCCGTAACGTTATCCCTAATGTATGGAAAGAAATGAATAAAGAAAGGGAGTGATATTATCTATCAGGCCAGAGTGAATGGAGAAACAAAGTAAAGTGTTTCTAAAGATATATTTGTAATCCAAAGACACAGATCTTTTTCCAGTATATTATTCAGCCTTCATAACAGGAAACCTCTCGTGTTTTTTGCTTTTGCCCAGAGGTATGGATCAGACAGTTTTGTGAGTCAGAGTGTACAGGAGTGTGTCATAGCAGGCCAGAGAGGGAACAGCAGTGAACGATGATGCTTTCATCCAGATCATTTATTTTTGTATCCAGTCACTTAGAGAATTGATTGCTTGGGATGAATTCTTTTTACCCACGTCTGATTCCTCTTTCAGTTATTCTTTTGTTGTCCCACTTCCTACTAATTGTTGCTGATTACTAACAGCACTTTACACTGGCTTTACCCCTCCAGTCTCTGTCATTTTGCTCCTCAGATGGAGTCAGTCCTTGCCCATGAGGAAAGGAGTGTTATCATGTTGCTGCTCCTCCTTCTCCTTTCAGTCCATTCCTCACGTGGACTCCTCGTTCCGTTATCTGCTGCATCCAACGTTGGCTCTGAGTCACTTGGATTGATTCACCAATTGAATAAATGTTATCAGAGGATATTTCACTGCATAATTTAACTGGTCTCTGAAAGTATTCTTAGTCACCACATAAATAAATGCATTTCATAGAATCCCTACTGTGTAGAAACAGGCCCTTTAGCCCAACAAGTCCACACTGACCCTCTGAACAGCCGCTCACCCGGACTGATTCCCCAACCCTATTACCAGACATTTACCCTGCTTAATGCACCTGGCTGATGCATTCCTGAACACTATAGGCAATTTAACATGACCAATTCACCTAACCTGCACATCTTTGGATTGTGGGAGGAGACCAGAGCACTCGGAGGAAACCCACACAATATAGGGAGAATGTGCAAACTTCACACAGACACCCACCCAAGGCTGGAATCAAACCCAGGTCCCTGGTGCTATGAGGCAGCAGTGCTAACCACTGCATTTGTGCAGCAACTTAGGTTCTGTAGCAAAAAAATCAACTTGTACAAAGAGATAATTAGCAGTGGAACCCAAGGTGTAACCAGTATTACAGAAATATAAAATATACCAGCATGAAGCTGGCAGATATGGCAAAGAGTAACATCACAGATTTCTTTCTGCTTTCTGTCTGTCTGTCTGTCATTCAGAAGCTTTAACCTCTGTGTTGCTGGACAGAATTGCTTCAAGGTGCTTTACTTTATTAAACTAATGACCTTGCTTTGTACAGACGGCATTCTGTTGATTATCTGAATTAAGAAGATATTCAGCAGTGTCCCAGTTTGGATACTCACTGCAATCAGAAGAACTTCAACATTTAGCATGGACTCCTCACCTCCACACCTGTTCAAGACTGGAAACCACAGCCTCAACCCAAACAAAACCTGAATCCATGAAACATTGGTGATTACCACTTCCAGTTTCGAAATCGCATACTTTATCGGGGATGCAGCAAAGCTTCCTGCCTGATGTCCAGGCTCCCACCCCAAGCTCCTCTCCTTGGCTTCCTACTTGTGAACCGAGAGCATGATCCGAGATTTGGAGAACACACTGGGGCTAGAAAGCTCCACAGTTTAACCAGCACTTTCCAAAGAAACCACCAGAATTGTATGCAGCTTATACAAGGAGACCCAAACATTGTACCATTGCTTAGTATCAGAGATTGCTTCTGTAGATACAGGTCAAAACGAAAGATTGAAGATAATGGCCTCACAGTCTTATCACGAGACTATTAATTCAGGAACCTGGGCAGCTGGGTTCGATGTCTACCATGGTAGATGTGGAACTTAATTCAATAATAATCTGGAATTCTGATGTTGAATAATGATGATTATAACGATACTGTCACTTTATGAGGTTATTTTGACCAGGATTTTCTTCTGAAGAGCAATTGCAAGAGAGAGGTACAGAGCTGTCTCTAAGAAAGTAAACAATTTGTGAGGCCTTGAGGTGATTTGTAAAATTGGGACAATGGAAACATGGGTGTGGCCAGCTCTCACAGATCAGGATTTCTGTGTTTTTTAGTTTTTAGGTTTAGTTTAGAGCAGAAGCATTGGGTTGTCAAAAGAGTGGCCCCAAAAATAGAGTTTCAGTGAATGTCTCCGAGCTGTTACTTTCTCTGATTTGCTCTTGATGTTTCTTTCCTCCTGGATTAGAGAATTGCATGTGAGAATCTGTGTTTGAATTTGCTTTTTTGCCAAGAGAGGTGTTTGTGGAATACTATATTGGCACAGTTAATTAGTAACAGGCACTGTATCAATTATTTCATTTAGATTTCCAATCATTAAGTTTTTGTTTCCCAAATTCACCTTTCCTTGTTTTACTTAAACACCATTGTTAAAATACAATTGTGTTTTGCTTCACATTGAGTAGTTTGACCAGTTGCATTGCATCTGGAGTATGGCACTTCACATTTGGGGGTGGCATGGTGGTTCAGTGGTTAGCACTGCTGCCTCACAGCACCAGGGTCCCAGGTTTGATTCCAGCCTCGGGCAACTGTCTGTGTGGAGTTTGCACGTTCTCCAAGTGTCTGCAGGGGTTTCCTCCAAGTGCTCCGGTATTCTCCCAGTCCAAAGATGTACAGGTCAGGTGACATTGGCTGACCTGGTTTAGGATTGTTGCACTCAAAGGCAGCAAGTGGTAGTTGTTTGTGTCTTTAGTTTCGGGTGTTGAATTGGGTTGGTTTAAATAGGGTGTGCTTTGTGCAATTATGACTCTTTCAGCCACTGTGTGTTTTCTGGGGTGGACAAAATGCCTTTGGAAGTTTTACAAAAAGTGAGCAAGGTAAAGCCATTGAAATTGGCAAGCAAGATGGAGTTGGGGATGCAGGGGTCTGTGATACAACAGCATTTAAGATTGTAGGACATGCTCTTAGAATCTTTGATAATTTAGATTACTTACAATGTGGAAACAGGCCCTTCGGCCCAACAAGTCCACACCGACCCGCCGAAGCGCAACCCACCCATACCCCTACATTTACCCCTTACCTAACACTACGGACAATTTAGCATGGCCAATTCACCTGACCTGCACATCTTTGGACAGTGGGAGGAAACCGGAGCACCCGGAGGAAACCCACGCAGACACGGGGAGAACGTGCAAACTCCACACAGTCAGTCGCCTGAGGCGGGAATTGAACCCAGGTTTCTGAGGCAGCAGTGTTAACCACTGTGCCACCGTGCCGCCCGTAAATGTAATGGCTTAAATGTAATTGCAAATGAAGCAGCTTGAATTAGAGGCACATGGAAAGCAAAGGATAGCCCTGGCAGAACAACAAGAATGAGAAAAGAAAATGAAACAGTTCAAATTACAATTAAAGGCCAGGAAAAAAGAAAAGGATAGGAAAGCCCTAGCAGAAGAAAGAGAGAGAAGAGCAGAAAGGGAATGAATTTGAACTTCCAAAGTTGGCATTTAAAGAGGAAAGTCAACTTAAAAGGGCAATTAAAATAGATCAAATATGATGCTCTTCGACGCCCATTTTGGAGGAGTTCAAAAATTCATTTCCTCAGGTATTGAGAACTCACGTGGAAGAACAGACACTTAAAATGGCAAGATTAGCAGCTGAAATGGCCAATCATAATAAGTTGACTCATGAATCTGAGTTTGGCTTCCGACATCAATTTCAGTCTGTGAGGAACAGAGATTGGGACAAAGAGAAATACTCAGGTGTTAAGGGAAAAGCAGATCTCGTTAAATATCATAAAGACAATTTATCAGGGGGTAAAAAGGAAACCCATGAAAAGGAAAGAGAAGTTAAAAGACTCAGGGGTTTTCACTGCCACATTAAATCGCAGCCCTGGTGCTTTAGAAAAAGCACTGGGGAGACAGATGGAGGAAAACAGGAGAAGCCAGGGAATTTTGTTTGAGTGGTAAAGAAAAACCCAGTGGAAAATAAAAAGCTGCACCAGAATGTGTAGCCCAGTCAGGGGTTGGTTGAGAAGAAAGTGTCCGATCTTCTTAAATCATCTATTTGTGAGGGTATGTCAGGAGCAGCAGGTAAAGAAATTGCAATTTTAAAAGATATGGGATCACGTCAATCTTTGATATTGAGAGATGAGGAGATATGTAATTCAGGAAGACTATTGCCTGAAATAGTGGTACTACGTGGAAGTCATGGAGAGATGAGAAGTGTTCCACTATGTAAAGTAAGATTGGAGTGTCAGGTGAAAAGTGAAGAAGTGGTGGCAGGAATACTGGAGAAACTCTCAGCTCCAGGAATACCACTTGACCTTGACAATCTCGCTGAAACATGGGTGGGTGTGCTGCCTACTGTGGTTGAAAAGCCAATACAAAATCAAGAAACGGAGATATTACAGGAAGTGTATCCTGAGATGTTTCCTGACTGTGTGATAACAGGGTCACATAGCCACAGTTTGAAGCAGGAATAAACAAAGAATAAGCAAAATGAAGTTGAAGTACTGAATTGAATTGAATTTGAATTTAATTTATTATCACGTGTACCAAGGCACAGTGAAAAGCTTTGCTCTAGTGAGCAATACAGGCAGATCACATAGTTAAATAGCATTGATAAGCAAATAATAGGTAAACAGTGGCAAAAACAAACACACAGGTACAGGCAAATGCTAAGAGTTTGTGAGTCCATTCGGTATTCTAATAACAGCAGGGTCGAAGCTGTTTCGGATCCGTCTGGTGCATGTGTTCAGGTTTTTGCACCTTCTCCTCGATGGTAGAGGTTGTAGAAAAACATTGCCAGGGTGGGATAGATCTTTGAGAATGCTGGTGGCCTTTCCTTGACCTCAGGCTTGGTAGATGGATTCTATAGATGGGAGGTTGGCCTTTGTGATTGTCTGGGCCGAGTTCACCACTCTCTGTAACTGTCTCCGATCTTGAATGATACAGTCACCATACCAGGTAGTGATACATCCAGACAGAATGCTCTTGATGGTGCACTTATAAAAGTTGGTAAGAGTATTCACCATCATGCCAAATTTTCTCAACTGCCTGAGGAAGAAGAGACATTGTTGGGCCTTTGTAACTCGTGCATCCATACATGAAGAGTCCAAGATATTTTATTGTGGTTGACTACTCCCAGGAGCTTGACACTGTCCACTCATTCCACCTCTGTGCTGTTAATGTGTTGGGGGGCATGAGTAACATCCCGTCGAAAGTCAATAATGAGTTCCTTGGTTTTGCCAGCATTGAGAGCGAGGTTGTTCTCAGTACACCATTTTTCTAGGTCTTTGACCTCCCATCTGTAGTTTGTTTCATCACCATCTGCGATTTGACCAACGGTGGTGTCATCAGTGAACTTGTAAATGGCATTAGTCTGGTATTTGGCGACACAGTTGCAGCTTTACAATGATTACAGTCGGGGTATGCACTGAGTATGCACTGCTGGCAGGCTCCAGTGTTGAGTGTTAGCGAGGATGAAATATTGTTCCCAGTCTTCACTGATAGTGACCTGTGGGTCAGGAAACTGAGGATCCAGTTGTAGAGAGTGGGACTTAGTCCGAGATCACTAAAGTTTAGTCATCAGTCTTGAGGGGATAATAGTGTTGAAGACTGAACTGTAGTCAATGTGTAAGATTCTTACATTAGCTGTCCTTGGGGTCAAGATGTTCTGGGGAGGAGTGAAGGGCAAGTGATATGGCATCTGATGTGGATCTGTTGGTCCAACAGGCAAATTGGAATGGGTCAAGAGTAGTGGGGAGGCTGGAGTTGACTAATGCCATGACCAGACTTTCAAAGCACCTCCTGCCCACTGAAGTTAGGGCCACTGGGTGTTAGTCATTGAGACATGCTGCACGAGACTTCTTAGGCAGAGGGATGATGTTGGCCCTCTTGAACAGGCAGGGACAGTGGCCTGGTACAGGGAGAGGTTGAAGGTGTCCAAGAAGACCTCTACCAATTGATCTGCACATGTTCTGAGTGCATGGCCTGGTACCCTGTCTGGTACCATCGCTTTCCTTGGATTTACACGAAGGAAAACTGATCTGACTTCCGATGCAGTGACTGCTGGGATAGGTTAGTCATGACTTGTCAGAATAGGTGTTACTCTCTGCCGAAAGTCTGCTCAAAGCAAGCATAGGAGGCGTTAAGACGATCTGGGAGGGACATGTCATCATCTGCTACCTTGCACCATCTCTTTTTAGAACCTGTGATGTCATTCCATCCTTGCAATAATTGCCAGGTGTCTGTCTGGGTCTCTAGTTTGGATCAATATTGGTCCTTGACTGTCTTAATGGCTCTATGAAGGTCATACTTGGATTCCTTATGTTTGAGTGAGTCTCCTGATCAGAAGGCCTCATGCCTGGTTTTTAGTAGGTTCCGTATGTCCTGATTCATCCAGGGTTTCCTGTTGGCAAACACCCAGACTTTACTTCCTCAGTATACAGTCTACCACACACTTACTGATAAAGTCTGTGATGGTGGTGTCGGAGTCATCCAAGGTACCTGCGGCCTGTTTGAACATGGCTCAATCAGCTGATTCCAGACAGCACTGGAGTTGATCCTCTGCCTTCTCCGACCAACACTGGACCTGTATCCATGAAGGGGTCTTCTGTTTGAGCTTTTGCCTGTCGGCCGGAAGATGAAACACGGCATTGTGGTCGGAGTTCCTGAAATGAGGGTGGGGTTGGAGCGGTAGGTATCTTTCACAGGGGTGTAGCAGTGGTCTAAAATGTTCAGGCCCCTGGTGGGACAGGTAATGTTCTGGTGGTACTTGGGCAACAGCTTCCTTAGATTGGCTTGATTGAAGTCACCAGTTACAATAAACAGGGCCTCGGGCTGTTCCATCTCCAGGGTGTTAGTCGGGGAGTACAGCACATGCAGAGCTTCCATCTACACAGCAGTTAGTATCGTAGCAGGAAATCCCTGTGGGAGAATTATCAGATTGTTTTAAAAAAAAGGGCAGATGGAGGTCAAAGTGGCTTTTTTAGTTCAGAGAAATTAACTGACTTAAACATAAAGATGAAAAACTGAGGTATTTGTTTTAAAAAGTGTACATAGCAGAAGAATCTAAGTATATGCCCAAATGTTACTCTCTTAAAAATGATGCCTTGATGAGAAAATGGAGACCATGATATATTCAAATGGATGAGAAATGGACAGAATTTCATCAAGTTGTATTACCGGTGGGTTATAGAAAGGTGCTGAGGGAAACACATGAATTACCAAGAGGAGGTCACTTGGGAGCAAGGAAAACTCAAGCCAAAATACAAAAACATTTTTACTGACCTGGACTACACAAGGATGTAGTTGAGTTTTGACAGACATATCATATGTGTCAGGTTATTGGAAAATCTCAGGCAGTGATAAAACAAGCACCTTTAATACACCTTCACGCATTTGAGAAACATTTCATAAGGGTCTTAATTGATTGCGTAGGATCCCTACCTAAAACAAAAAGTGGGAATTAGTATTTGTTTACCATATTGGATGTATCCCCTAGATTTCCACAGGCCAGTCTATTATGCAATATCATAACTAAAAGGATTGTGGAAGTGTTACCCAATTTTTTTACTTGCTCTGGTTTCCTGTTATAATCTAAACATGTGCAAGTTAGTTGAATTGGCCTCGCTAAATTGCCCCATAGTGTTCAGGGATGTGTAGGTTAGGTGTATTAGGCAGGAGTAAATGTAGGGTAGGGGAATGGGTCTGGGTGGGGTAAACTTCAGAGGATTGCTGTTGGGTAGAAGGGCCTGGTTCCACACTGTCGGATTTCTAAAAAAAGAAATCTGGCATTTGATTATCTGAATATTGGACTATCCAGCAATATCACTAAACTATGTTATCTGGCATTCCATTATCCAGAATTCGATTAACCAAATGAAATACTCCCCGCCCGTGCCCTTCCAATAATCGAGGTTCCTCTGTAACAAGATGATGTGAATACTAACAATGGCAACAATACAGCTTCCTATTAAACACATCCTGGCCCATTAACACAAGGTTATGAGAAGAATCCTGTAACATGCTTAGGTGAACAATATGGTATTTGCAACAGGATGGCAGCAGTAATTAGTCATGTAAGGTTGGGAAATACCTGTTTAATGATGTACTAGCGATTAACCATGTGATGTTAAGAAATTTGTATTGGTCACCCCCATAAGGAATATAACGTATACTGCTTGCATGTAATGTTCAGAGATCTGTGGAGGAGTGCCATCCCAAGGAGGCTCTGAGGCTCCTTTGATGTTACTCGGATCTCTCACTGGCTGACGAGGAATAAAGTGTGTTTCAAAACTGAACTTTGTGTGGTCTAGAATCAAGAGTCAACCCTAGCAGAGAGCCTGTTGCTAACTGACACTAATGGTAAACCATCATACCAATGGAGGCCGTGACATTAGCAGGGACCATTACACTAATGGAGCCTCTGCTTAACAAATCTCTTTAAGAAAGGACACTTGCAAAGAAGCATCACTTCAATAATCCTGCTCTTAGCCCAAAAAGGTCCGTTTTTTTTAATGCGCCAACGTTATTGACAGTGATTTCACTTTGACTAACTCCTGCTCCTTTGTCATGTCAGGTGGGCGGATAGGGTCGACCTGTCAGTGTCCAGTGGAGAGATTAAAGGGTCTTTCCAGGCCATTGCTGTCATCCACGAAACATGAGTTTGTTGAGTTAAGGAAGGGAAAAGACTGGGAGTAATGTGTGCATTTTAGTCAGACATCTTCATGTTGGAATCTCCAACTCAGCTTCCTCCTGGACAGGCCACATTGCCCTGAGTGAAGATAAGTTGGTGTTGAAAGGTAAAGGATCGAATAACTCAGGAGAGAACGCTGAGAACCTTTCGATCTTTATGTGAAGAAAATTTCAAATTCACAGCAATGTATTCATTTTGCCCCTCATTGAAGTAGTCGGATTCTAGTTCAAAAAGTAAACTTTTGTGAATATGTTATTCTTAGTCATATATTCTGTAGTTTTAATTGGGCAAGTGAATAATCACATTTACAGAGGAAGTTCCAGCCACAGAGGAGCGACAAGAGAGTGTGAGGAAGACAGGGACAGAGAGATAAACATAGAAAGAGAAAACACAGTGCTAACATGACACACCAGCAGGGAGAGAGAGAAATAAAAAACAGACAACGAGGTAGACTGATCGACAGAGAGGTGTTGATGGAAGACAGAAAGACAGAGAGAGAGAGAGGGACACATGGAAACATGAAATGATGCAGACAGACTGCTGGAGAGGAAGAGAGCTACAGAGAGACAGAGTGAGAGATAGACTTAACGACAGATAGGGAAAAAGTCTTGACCACATACAACTTAATGACTGAATGGCCATAACGAAAGGATGAACATTTAGCAGTAAAATTGTGTTGTTTTCGAACGAATCATTTGATTCAACAGCATTAATGTCATCAGGATCCAACTCCCAACTTTCATTGGGTCAATTAGCATAATTAGATTGTGCTTTGGAGTTTCAGTCCAAACTAATTTTAATCACAAAAGGGAATTGGCTCATTATCGTCATCTCTTTGTTCATTACAAAATAAGCCGAAGAGTGGCGATGATGTGACCTGAATGTGATCGCACAATTTATAACAGAAAAGATCTGTGAAAGCATCACCTCAGAGAAAATTGCCAAGACACCGGTGACGGCAGGAATAAACTTCTCAAAACGTAATGAACATGGTTGAAACATTCAACAGTGTCAGGAAATTCTATTACCTGATCCTGGCCATCATTGGTGTACCAGGTAGGAGAATCAATGAATGTCTATGATTACTTCTGGGCACTGGTCTGTAGGCGGTGACTGACAATGTGACATGGTAACCTATTGGTCACCTTTCAACAGTCATCTATTCAATACAACACTTTCTAATGTCAAATATCCGGAATTAACTCAGAGGATTCATTTTATTGTTGGAACAAAATCATTTTATGCTTAAATTTGCAATATCATTGAAATGTTATAAAAATTGATCTATTTGGAATTGTGCGCATTTGAATGAGACATGAGCGTAGAAACACTCAGAAATAGTGCAGAACAGGTACAATCCATCAGTGTAAAACTGAACTGCGAGGGAGCACGATCTACCTGCAATACTTCATCCAAATGAACAAGTATGTATGGAAGTATTTGTGAGGTTTGGTTTGAATCCAGCCGCAGGCGAAAACTTGGTTCCACTGTCCCCGTACAATTGTGAATATCTTTCTTTCACAGTTGAATGTAGGTGCGGAGCTGGAGTTAAATTAGTTATTCCTATTTTGAAATCGCCCTTTCCTTTGGAGCTGATCCTCTGTTTTCCCAGATGAGGCACTTAACAGAAGAAGAGTTTTACTTTGCATATGTACGATAGTTAATGAGGGGATATGGAGAAATGCCTCAGTATTTCTCACCTTTCTGTTGAACTGTGCTATAGGGAACAGGCATGAATTCATTCCTGACTTTTAGAGAACCGAGCTGTAATCAAACTATTCAAATCTACTGTAGAATGTCCGTGCAGTCACTACAAACACGCTCTCTCTATATATACACTCTTTACCTGTCAGTCCCCTAATACTGAGGAGATTCTAACTCTTCTGGTTTTATGTTAGTCCCCTAAGACTGAGGAGATTCTAACTCTTCTGGTTTTACATAGCCAACAGAGTCAGTGTTCTAAACTGTGGAGACTCGAAATCCCCTGTTTCCGTACTTTATTCTTACCGCCACAGTCCCCCCTAACTGCAGCGGTGCTTATATTTTCCCCAGCACCCATGTTGTGTGTGTGCAGGTGTGAGACACAGTGAAAGACACAAGGTGCACGAATCTTTATTCAATTTCCACCACCAGGAGGAAAGGAAACTCCAGGGTGGCCAGTGACAAGCAGTGCCCTTCTCAGAGGGCTGCATGATCAAACAGTGAGGGGGGAGGGCAGGGATCAAATCAAAATAGAGTGGGAGGGGGAAATAATACACTCCACTCCCTGCGGCGCCCATCTCTCCCTGAACAACTCCAGGGTGTCGGTGGAGACCGCGTGCTCCTTCTCCAGAGACATCCCGGGCTCTAACGTAACCGTGGAAGAGGGGCAGGCAGTCGGCCCTAACGACCCCCTCCACGGCCCGATGTCTGGACCTGTTTCTGACCAGTTTGGCCCGGCCCAGGAGCAGACCCACCAGGAGGTCTGTAAACACTCCATTGGTTTAATTGCTGATCGAGCCCCTTCCCCTGCACGGAGCTGTGAGTCCAAGGGCGATGAGAGCTCAATTGTTCATGATTAATATTGGGTTCGGTTTACTAAATTGTGCTCCCTTTTTTGACTCGGATTTTAAAATTCAGTTCTTACCAAGGATTCAGAACGGTCGTGTCGCCCATCCCAATATCTGGCCTTAGTTCGAATGTTGTGACCCTTTGAAAAGAGTCACCTAAAACTGAGGAACAGGTAAAATGGGTTATCGTAATAGTGATCACAACGAGAGGAGTAAATAAGAAACAATTTATACACTAAACCCGACGGAGAGAAATGGATCACAAATTTCAATTTGAATGAGTCACATTTGATTGGAGACATTAATTCTGTTTCTGTCAACAGTCGCTGCCTGAGATGACTATTTAAACACTTTTAAAGAAAACAATTAGATTTGGAGCATTCGCAGTCATTTTCTGGTATTTCTTACCTTAAACGATCATTTGAACATATTCTTAATGGCAAAATTCAGGTTTCATTCCTCCCACTCTGGCCAACATTGTTTGTGTCGATAAAACCCTGCGTGGTGCATCGTTAAACTCCAAACACTCTAAACACGAAAATCAGTTTGTAAATCTGATATTCTGTGTTGATCAGTTTCAGATCTTTCACTGTTAGTGTTCCATTCCATGGGGGAAAAAAAAACGCTCAGAATTTGTTTGGTGTTTGGTGTTTTGATGTCTCGTTACCATGTGTAGCTATATTCAATCCATGATAAATCTGCTCCAACAAACCCTCGAATCCCTCAGCATCATCGAATTCCCACTGAAATTCAGCAACTGCTGCTTAACAAGAATAAAATGTTGTGCAGGTGCCATTGTTGGACAGAGGTGGACAAAGTTAAAAACCACACAACACCAGGTTATAATCCAACAGGTTTATTGGAAGCACTAGCTTCCGGAGCGTCACTCCTTCATCAGGTGGTTGTGGGAAGTGCACCCAATTCCAGCTCCTTGAAAACTGGTCGTGAACTAGAGCTGGAGCTGCATGAGTTTCGGATCATTCGGGAGGCAGAGGGCATATTGTGAGGGATTACAGTTACATCTCAGGTACAAGAGAAAGGTAGATGGGTTACAGTCAGGGGATGGAAAGGGAACTGGCAGACAGTGCAGGAATCCCTTGTGGCCATTCCCTCAATAACAAGTATACTATTTTGGATACTGTTGGGGGGAGGTACGGCTTACAAGGGATAATCCATGGGGTACAGATCTCTGGCACAATGTCTGTCCCTGTTGCTCAGAAAGGAAGGGGCAAGAGGAGCAGAGCATTAGTCACTGGGGCCTCCATAGTTCAGGGGTCAGACATGAGGTTCTCTGGGAATGAAAGAGATTCATGGTTAGTGTGTTTACTCCCAGGTGCTAGGGTTCATGATATCTGTGATCGTGTTTTGGGATCCTTGATGGGGAGGGGGAGCAGCCCCAAGTGGTGGCCCGCATAGGCGCGAACGACATCGGGAGGAAAAGGGATGGGGATTTAAGGCAGACATTTATGAAGTTAGGGTGGAAGTTCAGTGCTCGAACAAACATAGTTGTTATCTCTGGTTTGTTATCTGTGCCACAGGCGTGGAATAGGGAGAGAGAGGAGCTGAACAAGTGTTTGGTCAGAAACACAGCCAGAAACCCTAACCACCTTACCATACATCAAAGAAGTTTCAGAAATGACAACCAGACTACTGAGACCCCTCGGAATCCTAGTAGCACACAAACCCACCAACGCTCTCAAGCAAAAACTAACAAACTTAAAAGACCCAGTACAACCCATGGACAAAACCAATGTCATCTACAAAATTCCATGCAAGGACTGCCACAAACACTACGTAAGACAAACAGGAAGAAAGTTAGCCATCAGAATACACGAACACCAGCTAGCCACAAAAAGACACGACCCTCTCTCCCTCGTAGCCCTACACACGGATGAAAAAAAAAACCCACCATTTCGACTGGGACAACATATCTATCCTGAGACAGGCTAAGCAAAGACATGCCAGAGAATTCCTAGAGACCTGGCACTCCAACCACAATGCCATAAACAAACACATAGATCCAGATGCCATCTATCAACCCCTCAGAAAACGAACAGGAAATGACATCACCACAAACCTCAGGAACCCCATCCAGGAGAAAGATATAAATAGAAAGCAGGAGACAACAGCTTCGCTTCACTTGGAAGTCACCACTGATGATGTTACCTAGCCAGGTAATGAAACATCTGGAGATCAAACCTACAGCTCAGCGAGTAAACCTACACCCTAAACCTCAACCTGAGCTACAAACCTTCACAAACCTTGCATTGGTGGAAGTATTGAGTTTCGGAGACATGAAGCCATGCTGCAACTGTACAAAACTCTGGTAAAGCCGCACTTGGAGTATTGTGTACGGTTCTGGTAACCGCATTATAGAAAAAATGTGTAAGCATTGAAAAGGCTCAGAGGAAATTTACTAGGATGTTGCCTCGTATGGATGGAAGGTCTTATGATGAAAGGCTGAGGGGCTTGAGGCTGTTTTCATGAGAGAGAAAATGGTTGAGAGATTACTTAATTGAAACTTATAAGATAATCAGAGGGTTAGATAGTGTGGACATTGACAGCTTTTTTCCTAGGATGGTGATGGTTTGCAGGAGGGTCATAGCTTGAAATTGAGGGGTGATAGATAGAGCTGAAAATGTGTTGCTGGAAAAGTGCAGCAGGTCAGGCAGCATCCAAGGAGCAGGAGAATCAATCTTTCGGGCATGAGCCCTCCTTCAGGAATGAGGAAAGTGTGTCCAGCAGGCTAAGATAAATGGTAGGGAGGAGGGACTTGGGGGAGGGGTGTTGGAAATGCGATAGGTGGAAGGAGGTCAAGGTGAGGGTGATAGGCCAGAGTGGGGGTGGGGGCGGAGAGGTCAGGAAGAAGATTGCAGGTTAGGAAGGCGGTGCTGAGTTCGAGGGATTTGACTGAGACAAGGTGGGGGGGGAGGGGAAATAAGGAAACTGGAGAAATCTGAGTTCATCCCTTGTGGTTGGAGGGTTCCTAGGCGGAAGATGAGGCGCTCTTCCTCCAAACATTGTGTTGTTATGGTCTGGCGATGGAGGAGTCCAAGGACCTGCATGTCCTTGGTGGAGTGGAAGGGGGAATTGAAGTGTTGAGCCACGGGGTGGTTGGGTTGGTTGGTCCGGGTGTCCCAGATATAGGACAGCTGTCAAAGGTAGTTTCTTTACTCAGAGAGTAGTAGGGATTTGGAACACACTGCCTGCAAAAGTAGTAAACTCACCAACTTTGAGGGCATTTAAATGGTCATTGGATAATCATATAAATAAAAATGGAATAGTGTAAGAGGGATAGGCTTCAGATTGGTTTCACAGGCTGGTGCAACATCGAGGGCCAAAGGGCCTGTACTGCTCTGTAATGTTCTATGTTCTGCGTCCATACACCTTCTGTCTTTACACTCTTCTAAGGACTCACTCAATCTCTGCTATCCATACCTGACATCTGCTTCCCTTTATTCTTGACCAAAACCTCAATTTCTCTAGTCTTCCAGCATTCCCTGCATCTACCAGCCTTTACTTTTGCCCTAACAGGAATATACTGTCTCTGGACTCTTGTTATCTTCTTTTTGAATTTTTCAGCCATCCCTTTATCTGCGAACATCCGCACCCAATCAACTTTTGAAAGTTCTTGCCTGATACCGTCAAAATTGACCTTTCACCAATTTAGAACTTTAACGAGAATTTTAGATCCTCTCTATCCTTTTCCATCACTATTTTAAAACTAATATAATTATGGTCGCTGGCCCCAAAGTGCTCCCCCACTGACACCTCAGTCACCTGCCCTTATTTCCCAAGAGTAGGTCAAGCTTTGCACCTTCTCCAGTAGGTACATCCACATACTGAATCAGAAAAATCTCTTGGACGTACTTAATAAATTCCTCTCCATCGAAACCCTGAATACTATGGTATTCCCAGTCGATATTTAGAAAGTTAAAATCCCCTACCATAACCACCCTATTATTCTCACAGATAACTGAGATCTCCTTACAAATTTGTTTCTCAATTTCCCACTGACTATTTGGGGGTCCATAATCCAATCCTTATAACGTGATCATCCCTTTCTTATTTCTCAGTTCCACTCAAAGAATTTCCTAAGGTTGGAGAGCCTGCATTTGTTTCTACTGGAGTTGAGAAGAGTGAGGTGTGGATGTGGGAACAATATTTATCCTTGTGGGGGATCCCAGAATTTGGGTACACTGTTTTGAAAATAAGATGGAGATGAGGAGAATGTTTCGAAGAGTGAGAAGAGTCCCCATTGAAGTATTGTCGTGAATTGTCTTGCCAACATGAAGGTTGAAAAGGTGTTCGCTTGTGTAGTGAATCCAGAACTAAGTGGCACAGTTTAGAAATCAGGGCTCCCATTTTCAGTACAGGGATGCTGAAAATTATTCTCCCTTGGAGTGGTGTGAGAGGTCAGAACTCCCTGCCTCAGAAGGTAGTAAAGATGGGGAGACTTTCATCAGATAGCAGAGGATAGTTTTATGTTGGACATAATAAATGGGATTAGTGGAAAGTGGAATTTGAAGGTTAAATGGAACAGCTCCAAACTTTTAAAATTGTAGGTAAATTCATGGAAATCAGTGGCATAATTCTGCTTCTCATCTATATGCGTGTTTGTGTGTTTGTCTCTGAGATTAATCAGGAGATTGCTATCTTATAAATTATTCAATTCTTTTACAAAACCAAATTATAATTTTGAATATTTATTCCATAATTCAATAGTTAATAAAGTTTGCTATTTAGAATTTATGATGCCAGTTCTTTATTTTACTTTGTATTTCTAGGCATTTTCATTCTATAAAGCCAACTTATGTTAATATATAAAAACTCACATCAACTGCCTTTTATTTCATTGATGATGTTTAAATGATTATTGATGAACAAATAAATCTCTCTTTGTCTCTCCCTACTGTGTTCTTTAAATGCTTTGCTGCCATCCAGTCACTTTTTGACCCTGTCTTTGATTACTTCATCAAGTATCTGTCTTAAAAGTATGGAGGCTTTTGGTTTGAACTTATTCATATTGATTTGAGTTTTGTTCCTCCTGAAGAGATCTCCCTTCCTTCTTCAGTCTCTGAATCTGCAACCATTGCTTCATTCCAGCTCTACTGTCCCATAATACAATCCACTTTCTGAGCCTGAAGCTGTGCTCAAGGATCAAAAAGTTTTCACAGAACAGGAGGAAGGCATTCAGGCCATAGATTCGGTGCCAGCTTGCTGAATGATGTGATGATAAGACATGTGTTCGATCCTGTTTCTCTTGCAGAGACGTGTTGTCTCCTTCAGACAGGGAGTTGGTAAACAGCTTTTGAGTTCTCCCTGGCTGTTTTTCTTTGAAATGTGAGTGGGTGAGGCCAGGGCTCACACAGAACCAAGAAGATCCATAGTTTGGCTTTCTGTTAGTTGAGTAAGTTTTTGCTGCCTGCTGGAGCTGAAGGCTTGAGTTCTCTGCAGCTCGAGTGAAGTCTGAGACAGTGAGGGTGCCCCTTAAAATTCAAAAAGTGCAAATGCTTTCCTCTAGACTGGAGACAGACAGCATGTGAGAATTATAACTGATTGGCTGAATTACATTTTACCCAAAGGGTTTGTTTACAGGATGCTGCCTATTGTTTCGATGCAGAGGTCCAACCCCTGTGCTAATTAAAATTTAAAAGCCCAAAAAAGCTCATCTCCCAATGTTGAGTTGTGTTGCCATAGTCTTCCCAGACCATAGGGGCTGCTCTCTCATGAGAAAGAAGTGACCAGTGGAGATTTAACCTGAGGGTCACCAACCCTCAGGCGAGGGAAGAGGTTAAGAAGGAGAGTCCCTCAAATCGGTGATGGGAATTGAACCCATGCTGTTGGCATTTGCTAAAAGTGCAAATGAGTGAAAGAAAACCCCGACTTTCCACCTTTTAATGAAAAATAAAATTTATTTTCTAAACTCTAATAATAAAAACCAAACAAAACATATTAACAAATCCAAGCCCCCTGGGGCAGTATGGTGGCTTAGTGGTTAGCAGTATTGCCTCTCAGCACCAGGGACCTGAGTTCGATTCCAGCCTCAGGCGACTGTCTGTGTTTAGTTTGCACATTCTCCCCGTGTCTGTTTGGGCTTTCTCCGGGTGCTCCGGTTCCCTCCCACAATCCAAAGATGTACAGGTTCGGTGAATTGGCCATGCAAAATTGCCCGGAGTGTTCAGGGATGTGTAGGTTAAGTGCATTAGTCTGGGGTAAATATGGGATAATACGGGAGGGGAATCGGTCTGGATGGGTTACTCTTCAAAGGGTGGGCATGGACTTGTTAGGCAGAAGGGCCTGTTTCACAACTGTCGGGATTCTGTGACTCTTACCTAATCACCATCTGACCCCATCTCTATTAAAATGCTGCTCCAGTAACACGATCATTAAATATTACATTAACTTAATCTCTCAAAGTCCATACTGGCTCTTACACTGTCTTCCTTCCGGTCTTCCAAATCTGCTGTTTCCTTCTGTCCTTCTGAATCTGCTGTTTCCTTCTGGTCTTCCGAATCTGCTGCTTCCTTCTGTCCTTCTGAATCTGCTGTTTCCTTCTGTCCTTCCGAATCTGCTGTGTTCTTCTGTCCTTCTGAATCTGCTGCTTCCTTCCGTCCTTCCGAAACTGCTATTTCCTTCTGTCCTTCCGAATCTGCTGTGTCCTTCTGTCCTTCCGAATCTGCTGTGTCCTTCCGAATCTGCTGCTTCCTTCTGTCCTTCCAAATCTGCTGTTTCCTTCTGGTCTTCCGAATCTGCTGCTTCCTTCTGTCCTTCTGAATCTGCTGTGTCCTTCTGTCCTTCCGAATCTGCTGTGTCCTTCCGAATCTGCTGCTTCCTTCTGTCCTTCTGAATCTGCTGCTTCCTTCTGTCCTTCTGAATCTGCTGTGTCCTTCTGTCCTTTCGAATCTGCTGTGTCCTTCTGAATCTGCTGCTTCCTTCTGTCCTTCTGAATCTGCTGTTTCCTTCTGAATCTGCTGTTTCCTTCTGTCCTTCCGAATCTGCTGCTTCCTTCTGTCCTTATAAATCTGCTGCTTCCTTCTGTCCTTCTGAATCTGCTGTGTCCTTCTGTCCTTCCGAATCTGCTGTGTCCTTCCGAATCTGCTGCTTCCTTCTGTCCTTCCAAATCTGCTGCTTCCTTCTGTCCTTCTGAATCTGCTGTTCCCTTCTGTCTTTCCGAATCTGCTATTTCCTTCTGTCCTTCCGAATCTGCTGTGTCCTTCCGAATCTGCTGTTTCCTTCTGTCCTTCCGAATCTGCTGCTTCCTTCTGTCCTTCCGAATCTGCTGTTTCCTTCTGTCCTTCCAAATCTGCTGTTTCCTTCTGTCCTTCCGAATCTGCTGCTTCCTTCTGTCCTTCTGAATCTGCTGCTTCCTTCTGAATCTGCTGTTTTCCCTTGGCAGACTGCTATGATTTTTCTTTTTTTACAGTGAGTGTCTTTGTATAAAATTTCTTGATATCTTTAATATCTTTTACAGGGGCCCTGTAAGAGATTTCTTTGAGAGTGTTGCGAGCCCTTTCAGATGCCATGTACTCTCATGTTCGATGGACTAATTTTCAAACTGCCCTTTTTTTAATCCCCAAGACTCATAACCTCTCATTAATCCACTGTTGTCAAATTCAATTTTTTTTTTTTGGTATCCTGGGCAATATTTAAATGAATTGGTTAAATTCAAATACGGTTGCCTTCACATCAAAACACTACCCGAAGCTGGTTCCACATTATCAATTCTCAGCACTGTCTGCACTGTCTGCACTGTCTGCACTGTCAGCTAGTCACAGGCTCATGTACTATCACAACCTGTGCTGTCACAAGCTCAGAAAAGGCACCTCTCTCTTTCAGTGACCATACACTCTTTTGACTTCATAATACTATCTTGGAATAGTTCATAATTAGTGGTGTTCAATAATATATGATCTTGTTAAGTATTGCAATAAAGTGAAGTTATGCTAATTCTTCTTTTTGTTATATTTTAACTGTGTTATAAGAATAAAGTGTGTTTTGATTAAAGGTTAGTGGTGGACCAATCAATTGAATTTGGAAAACAACAACTTGCCTTTTAAAAAACAATAGGAAGTAAGGTCTAGGTTATCTCCATAATGTATGTTTGGAGTCTGGTGTCATCCATAACAAGGCATAATTAGCTTTCACCATTCTCCTGCTGACTGCCATGTAACACTGAGCCATCTAACTTCCTTTGAAAACCTTAATTGAAACTGCCTACAAGACAGTCACTGACATTACATTTTAGACCCAACCACAAGCAGCAATTTGAAGTATTTCCACACATCACTTCTGCTTCTTTTACCAAAGACTTCAAATCTATGTCTTGTCGTTTTCAATCCTGTCAGCATTCTGCCAAGGTCCACCCTGTCTGTGGTATCCTGACTTCTTGTGATTTTGAAACTGCCATCAAATCTCTTGCCAGGCCTTTTATCTCCAAGGCCAACAATCCATCTGAGATTCATTGGTCTTCTAGAGACAGATTGAGTAGTTTAGGTTCAAACTCTATTGAGTTTAGAGGGAGAGGAGATCTAGTTAAGGCATGTAAGATGCTAAATGGGATTGAAAAAGAAAATGCAGAGAAGATGTTTCTCCATGTAGGGCAATTCAGATGACAGGTCATAGTTTTACGATAATGGCAGCGCAATTAAAACAGGAGAAATTATTTATCTTAAAGGGTCATGTATCCATGGAAATAATGATTCCAGGGTGCAGTGGATGTCAGAATTTTGGCTTAATTTAAGGAGGCGATAAACAGGTTATGAATGAGTAAAGTGTTGAAGAGAATGGGTAGGAAAGTGGACTTGAGGCTGAGATGAGATCAGCTGGGACTGTATTAAATTATGGAATAGGCTCAGGGGACTAAATCGCTGACTCCTGCTCCTATTTCTTATGTTCCTTTTTCCATTATAGCTCAGAGCGAGGTATGTTGACCTGTGGCCATGTCAGTCAATGACAATCTAATGACACAAACCCATTTTACAGCTTTTGGCCCAATTTCCTGGAGTTTATGGCAATGGAAAACACTGTGTAGGTAAGATAAAAGCTTTTGACTCAAACACCCATTCTAGCAGTGAGTGTGAGTCTTTGATGTTCTTCTGGGTGCAAGTAATTCCCCTTGATTGAGCTTTTAGCTTTCTGCTTGTTATCTTAAATCAGTCCCATCTTTGTTATAGACCAGTCTACTGATGGAAAAGGTGCCTCCTTTCCCAACTATATATGGCCCTGATAAATTTATGCACTTCGATTCGTTCTCTGACCAACAGTCTACAGTCCAAAGGGAACAACCCCAGTCTCTTCAATTATTCCTGATAGCTCAGAGCACCCTGATGAATCTCTTTGCCATTGTCCTGTGTAATCACTCCCTCCTATAAACTGGGGATAAGATATGGCCTAACCAGCATTTTACGAAGTTCCAGTTCACCTCCTTGCTCCTGCAGTTGATAAAATAAGGTAGCCCCATCTACCATCTTAACCACCTGACCTACCAGTCCTGCTCCCTTCAAGATCTGTGTATATGGACAACAAACTCCCACAGATCTTCAGTTCCTCCAGAATCTGACCAATCAGAATGTGATCCCTTCCCTTGTCATCCCTCCCCAAGAGCATTATATCAGGCTTTTCCATGTTGAATTATATTTGCCACTGCTCTCTCCATGTAACCAGTCCATTGAGGTGTGTGAGCAATTTATGGATATTGTCCTAACTACTCAACACTCACAATTTTTGTGTCATCTGAGAACTTATTGATCTGATCCACTACACACATCACAAACAACCATGGACCCAGCACTGAATCTATTGCAAACAGACATCCATTCCACCATTAGTGTCTGCTTCCTATCTCTCAACAATTTTCAAATCCAACATGCCACTTTACTTTGGATCACACAGCCTCTTACTTTCATGACCTGGAGATGTCAAGGACGGCTGATGCTGGAAGCCAGGGTCAGTAGATGTGGAACTGGAGAAGCACAGCAGGTCAGACAGCATTGGAGAAGCAGGAAAGTTGACGTTTCAGTCCATGAACTTCATCAGGACTTGAGTCTTGAGGGCAGAAGTTACACACTTAATGGTAGGTCCTGTTGGGTTTGGCCAATCAAAGAGACCTGGGAGTGCAGGTGCATGGTTCCATGGAGGTATAGTTGCAGGTAAGGAAGGCATTTGGCATACTTGCCTTCTTCGATCAGAACATTGAGTATAGGAGTTGGGACATTGTGGCTGTACAGGACATTGATTAAGAGAAAGTGAGGACTGCAGATGCTGGAGATCAGAGTCAAGGGTGTGGTGCTGGAAAAGCACAGCAGGTTTGCAATAGCATCAGAGGAGCACGAGAATCGACATTTTGGGCATAAGCACAGACAGCCTCACATAGGGCACCGTGCACCTTCAATGCATTATCTGAGACAATATGGCACCTATTGTTAAAGCTCACTTGAGAATTTAACTTTGAAAAAGGTTCTGGGATTTTCATGTGAAAGAATTGAAACCAAAATGGTCATTCTAAAAGATGAGAGACTGTACAAACAATTCAGGTTTTTTTCAATATATAATTTCAGTTGCAACACAATATAAACTTTTGCTAAATGTTTTGTCTCTTATGATCTTATACTCCACTACCACCTGATGAAGGAGCAGTGCTCCGAAAGCTAGTGCTTCCAAATAAACCTGTTGGACTATAACCTGGTGTTGTGTGATATTTAAATTTGCATGCCCTTGATCAGGACATTGATCAGGCTAGTTTTAGAATACTGCATTCAATTCAGCACTTCATGCTATAGAAAATTTGCTGTTAAACTTGAAATGGTTCAGAAAGGATTTACAAGGATGTTGCTGGAATTGATGGGTTTGGGCTATGGGGAGAGGCTGAACAGGCTGGGGCTTTTCCTCCCGGGAGCACGGGAGGCTGAGGGGTGATCTTGTAGAGGTAGATAACATCATGAGGTGCATGCATAGAGTGATTAGCCAAGGTCTTTTAGTGAGGGTTGGAGATTCCAAAACTGGAGGACATAGGTTTAAGTTGAGAGGGGAAAGTCTGAAAAAAGACCGGAGGGGTAACATATTAATGCAGACCGCAGTGTGCATATGGAATGAACTGCCAGAGGAAATGGTGGAAGTGGGCACAAGTACACCATTCAAAATGCATCTGAATGAGTAGGAAGAGTTTTGAAGTTTATGGACCAAATGCTGGCAAATGGGATGAGGTCAGACTGGGATGTGTGGTTGGCACAGATGCGTTGGACTGAAGAATTTGTTTCTGTGCTGTATGACTCTATGAGTAAGAGGTGACTTGATGAAAGCATGAAATTTGATCTACAACGAAGAGACCATTGTCTAAAAGTAAGGTATCGCATCATTAAGCCAGATTTAAATGGTGAAGTGTTTAAGGGCAGTATATTTTCTTTTCTCACAGAGGCTCATGAGTCTTTGGAAATTCCTTTGCAATGGAAACAGAGTCCTTGAATATTTCTAAGATCGAAGTTGATATATTCTTGGCAAGAAAGGGGATCAAATGTTGGGGTAGATGACAATATCAGATCATCGAATCAGCCATAAATATATTGAGGCATTAGGCAGACTTGAAGGTCTTCTCCTGCTTTTGTCCATATGTTGCACATACTTTTTTTCCTAAAGCTACTGTTTCTAAGAGTTTTCAAGCTGAAGTAAAATGATCTGATCTGTCGTTCCTTGCTGTATCCCTCTCGCCTTTGTTGAGCAACAGTATAGCTATGATGGACATCATTTTCTGAATGTTTGGATTTCAATTTCTGTTATTTGGGGTAACACCCAAATAATTTATTTTTGCAAGAGACTTTGAAAAAACGAGGTCAATCTTTCAGAAACATAATTTCATTTCAGTATTCATAAGACATCAGGTGATTGAATGTTTTTGAAACATTTAGTGTAGTTAATATGTACTTTGGGATTTTGTGACAGGAAAACTAAATAATAAAATAAATTACCTTGCTTTAGGGTTGAAAATACTCAATAATTCCTTTCAGCTTCTAAAACTCAAAAGTTGGGAAATATTTTGGTTCTGTTTGAAGAAGACCTGACGAGTTTCAATGAGACCTGAGAGATAACCCAAACTGGAAGGAAGAGAAACACGGAGAAAAGATGCTATGAAGGATCGACAACAGGACAAAGAAAACTGAGCATTGATTATGCTTAGAAATCAGAATTATGTCAAAAAGACAAAGCTAAGGACGCTCCCCTTGCATGTTTATAGCATTCTCCAGGTAGATGACTTAAAGGCACAAATAGACATACATGAGTATGGTTTTATTGTCATTACAGATACATGGCAAACTAACTATTCAGGAATATTCAATGTTTAGGTAATACAGACAGGAAGGAGAAAGAAATCGAGTTGTCCTGATAATAAGAGTTAATAACTAAGTTATTTGGGGGAGATCTCAGATTTGAAGACCAATGTATGTAATCTGTTTGAGTGGAGCTGGAAAACAGCAAATGACAGCAGATATTGGTCAGAATTATTTTTATCAGCCAACAAATGATACTGGTGGTGTGGATCATGGTATTAATCTGGTGATGGAGGTGCGTTTAGCATGGGCAACACGATTATCAGATGTGACTTCAATGCTCAAATCTTTCCTAGTTTTTTTTTCACCTCTGTTCCATTTAATCTGATATTGCAATATTCCCAATTATCAGGGAGGTTTAAAAAATAGATTACAATACCCTTTTTATTTTCATAGGTGGCCTACTCTGCTAACAGAGGAGTGGAATGGGGTGAGGGCTGGTCTGGGCTGAGGTATCCACTACCTGGAGACAGTCGGTAGGCTTTTCCATGCCTCTGGTTCAACTCCATCTCCCCATTCCTGACACTTCACACTTCCAGTTGGAAGATTGTCCCAGATTTCCAAAAGCAAGAGGAGAGGTCTCCTGTACTTATGAGATCTGACCCCAGGGATGGACTGTTATTTTGGGAAAGCTGCCTGATCCTGGGAGGATCTCCTTTCGTGGGAATGGGTCCTTGTCTGTTCCTGGCAGGGTGTGACACTAGGGAGGAGTCTGATCATGGCATTTCAGTGATTATACAATTGAATGTGGCCCAATCTCTCCAAGAGTGTTATCCCAGCAAGGGACTGCTTTTCTTTCAAGAGAGTGTTAATGGCTGAGATCACCAATCCTGGTTATCATTGTGTGGGATATGGGGTTTGATGGAGATACCAGGTGGGTCAGAGTTAAACCTGCCAAACAGATTGAATCAAACATTTGTGACCTCATGAAAGTAATTACATTTCCAATCTGCACTTATGGGTAGCTGATTACCCGATCCCTATAAAAATGAAAATGGGTTTTTTTGGTGGTTATGTTATGCTGTTTAAATTTCAAACTCCCATGCTGGGTTGTTAGAACATAGAACATAGAAGAATACAGCGCAGTACAGGCCCTTCGGCCCTCGATGTTGCGCCGATCAAAGCCCACCTAACCTACACTAGCCCAATAACCTCCATATACCTATCCAATGCCCGCTTAAATACCCATAAAGAGGGAGAGTCCACCACTGCTACTGGCAGGGCATTCCATGAACTTACGACTCGCTGAGTGAAGAACCTACCCCTAACATCAGTCCTATATCTACCCCCCCTTAATTTAAAGCTATGCTCCCTTGTAATAGCTGACTCCATATGTGGAAAAAGGTTCTCACTGTCAACCCTATCTAACCCCCTAATCATCTTGTACACCTCTATCAAGTCACCCCTAAACCTTAGAACTTTTCTCCAAGTGCCTCAGCCTTTCCTCATAGGATCTTCCTACCATACTGGTAAACTTCCTCTGCACCCGTTCCAGTGCCTCCATATCCTTCCTATAGTATGGCGACTAAAACTGCACACAATATTCCAGATGCGGCACCAGAGTCTTATACAACTGCAGCATGACCTCAGGACTCAGTTGTCATAAAATCCTGGTATTATTGTCTGAGCTGGAAAATAAGTTTAGTAAATATATTCTCTCTTTTTCTCCCCTCTAATCTCTTACAGTTAATTTACTGGGAATTGTGATACTGTCCAGGGGAAAGTGTGGCCTCTCCAACTGCATCACTCGCTACTTGGTGGCCATGGCGACAGCGGATCTAATGTTCATTAGCATTGGAATCATACCTTTGCGAGTCTGTTTGTACTTTTCCCCAGGGCTCATCCTGCACATAACCCCTGTGTGTCGTGTAAATTCTTTCCTACAGTCTGCAGTCACAGACCTTTCTGTCTGGTTCACCGTCACTTTCTCCTTCGATCGATTTGTGGCTATTTGTTGCAAGAAGCTGAAAACAAAATATTGCACTGAGAAAACTGCAGCTGTGGTTTTAGCAATCACTAGCTTCTTGCTCTGTATAAAGAATATTCCGTACTATTTTATTTATGAACCTGTGATAATAATTGATAGTATACCATGGCACTGTACTGTGAAGCCAAACTCATACATTAACCCTTGGTGGGTGGCATTTGACTGGTTTGATACAGTCTTAATCCCATTGATCCCATTCGCTTTAATTCTGTTGGTCAATACTTTGACTGTCAGACACATTTTAGTGGCCAGTAGAGTGCGGAATGGACTCAGGGGTCAGAGCAATGGAGAGATTCGCAGAGACCCAGAGATGGAGAGCAGAAGGAAGTCTGTGATTTTACTTCTGGCCATATCAGGCAACTTCATTCTTCTGTGGTTGGTTAATGTTATAGAATTCATTTATTATAACATCCAAGGAACAGATCCTGCGGATTACACCCCACCTGAATATATATTTGAACAAGTTGGAGAAATACTACTGAATTTAAGTTGCTGTACAAACACTTTTATTTATGCTGTGACTCAGTGCAAGTTCCGAGAGCAACTGAAGAATGCGATGAAATATCCAATCACAACAATTATTCAATTAATGAAGAAGCAAAACAACTGAGACTCATCTAGAGGAGGGTGGCAGCCAATTGGTGAGTGATGCCCAATGTTTGATAGCCAGTTGAACCAATCAGAGAGCTCTGAATGATGCCTACACAGCAGCTTCAACAATTCACGGATATCTGACAATTACTGACAGCAACATCTTCAAAGCTGGGCATGACTGACAGCCAAGTGAACCAATCCTATAATCCTATCATTGTCCACCATCAGCACATCTACTACAAACCCATAGCTCCTCCCACCCAATGTCCTGCAAGAACTCCATCCCATTCTCCCAATTCTTTCACCTCCACTGGATCTGCTCGGACAAGGAGACATCCCAGATGTCCACCTATTTTGAGCATTGTGCTTTTCCTTTCTCCATCATCCAGACAGCCCACTACCGCACCACTTCCATTCCCCATTCCACTGCTGTACACAACCCCCATCTCAACACAATAAGGACAGAGACACCTTTGTCCTCACCTACCACCCCACTCGTCTCCGCATGCAACACATCATCCTCAAACATTTCTGCCAGATCCATATAGACCTCACCTAGAACATCTTCCCCTCCCCTCCCCTCTCAGCTCTCTGCCAGGACCGTTCCCTCCAACAGTCCTTGGTTCCAGCTGCCCCCACCGCCGAAACCCCAGGTACCTTCCCCGGCAACCAGAAAAGATACAAAACCTGCTAGTACACCGCCCTCCACCTTCACCTCCATTCAGGGCCCAAGACACTCCTTCCAGGTGAGACAGAGGGTCACTGTCTCTCCTCTAACCTGGTTTACTGCATCAGATGCTGCCAGTGTGGTCTTCTCTACATTGGGGACACCGAACATAAACTTAGGGAACGGTTCGCTGAGCATCCCATCCTGGTCAGCCGGCGCTGAAAGGACCTCCCAGTCTGAGCCCATTTCAATTCCCCCAACCACTTCCTTTCCAACATGACCATCCTTGGCCTTCTCCACTGCCAAAACAAACCACGGCGTCTTTTGGAGGAACAACACCTTATCTTCTGCCTGGGCACCCTGCAGCCCGGAGGACACAATATTGAGTTCTCCAATTTCAAATAACCTCAGTCCCCATCTCCCGACTCCCTTCAAAGCCATTTCCCCCCACCCTGCCCCCTCCCAACCCTTCTACCGCTCTCTGCCACCAACCGGATTCATTCCTCCCATTGACCAACTAGGTCATACCCTCTACCTGTCCTCACCTATCCCCACTTCACTACCCTGCCCCTGCCACCCCCTTTATCTGCAGGTCCCCCCACACCCACCCCCAGTCCTGAAGAATGGTTACACCCACTTCTCTACCTCCTGATGCTGCCTGGCTTGCTGTGTTCTTCCAGCCTCCTGTCTGTCTAATTAGCAGATATCCTGTCAGCCATGTTATGACTTTGACGGTTTTAACCAATCAAAATGGGACAGGTTGTAATGGGTATTCCTTTTGTCCAATGGTTGCTGAGTTCTTGCAGAGTAATGGCTGCTTTAACCAATCAGAAATCTCCAAACTCCCCAGCAGACCCAAGAACAGTAAGAAAGTAGCAAACACAAGCGAAGCACTTTGGTGCTGGAAATCAGGAAGAACAAAAGAGGCTGGTTCCTGCTGGTGAGGATTGCTGGACCTGAAACGTGAACTCTGCTTTCTTTCCACAGATGCTGCCAGACCAACTGAGTTTTTCCAGCAGTTTGTGCTTTTGCTTGTGACAATGAGAAAGATGTTTCAACATTGACATAGAAACATGAACAGAAAAGCTAGAAACATTCGGATCATCGTGTCCATGTTAACAAATAGCTGGCTACAATCATCCAATTTTCCAGGTTTGCTTACAAAGTCCTGGAGGTTGTGGCAAAGTAATTGAAAGTGGAATGAACCTCCTGAAGAAGTGGTGGGTGTGGGTCCAATTACAACGTTTCAAAGCTATTTGGATATATACATGAGTAGGAAAGGTTTGGAGGGATATGGGCCAGGTGCAGGCAGGTGGGACCTATGTAGTTTGGAATGATGTTCAGCATGGACTGGTTGGACCAAAGGGTCTGTATGACTCTATTTAGGTGCTGCTTAAATATTACATCAGTTTCCGACTCAAACACATCATCAGGCATGGCTTCCATTTTCCAACGACACTCTGAGTGATAAGCCTAGTCCCAAACTGTCCTCGAAGCCGTCTTCATCGAAACATAAATCTGTGCCCCTGGTTGTTGAATCCTGTATTGATGGAAAAAGGAAATGCCTTCTGATGCACCCTATCCATCCCCTCGTGACCTTATAAAATGCCCTCCCTGTTTTTAAGCACTATCCGTCTAGCAATAACGACACTATTCTGTTTACCCACTGCACCTACATACTAAGCTTCTGTGATTCATGCACAAGGACACACAGATCCCTCTGCACAGCAGCATCCTGCAATTTTTCACTATTTAAATAGTAGCCTATTTTGACCAAAATGGATGTATTTGTATTGTGTCGCAATAGCCTTACCAGATCATAGGACTGCCCTCTCATTATAGAGAAGCAACTGGGGATGATTTCACCTGAGGGGCACCAGACCTTGAGCAAGGGAAGTGGTTGTGAAAGAGCATCCTCCATACTAACCTCAAACCAGTGATGGGAATTGAACCCAGACTGTTGGTATCATAATGCTCTACCAACCACCAATCCAACCAAGCGAGCTAAACTGACTCCCATCAAACTCGATGACCTCACATTTACCAACATTGTACTTCACCTACCAGATCCCTGCCCACTCACTTAACCTATTTATATCCCTTTGCAGATTTTTAGTGTCCTCTGCACTGTCCCACTCATTTCAGTGTTATCTGCGAACATGGATGCACTACACTTGGTCCCCAACTCAAAATCACCTTGGCTAAATCATGAAAATATACCAATCTAGGCAAGAGTGAGGACTGCAGGTGCTGGAAACCAGAGTCTAGATTAGAGTGGTGCTGGAAAAGCACAGCAGGTCAGGCAGCGTCCGAGGAGCAGGAAAATCGATGGTTCGGGCAAAAGCCCTTCATCAGGAATTCCTGATGAATGGCTTTTGTACGAAACATTGATTTTCCTGCTCTTTGGATGCTGTCTGACCTGCTGTGCTTTTCCAGCACCACTCCAAAAATCACCAATCTGGCTTCTGAATCACTTTACCTTCCTGCCCTCTACCTTCAGGGACCTGTGGATTTGTATCCCAAATACCCACTGATAGTCACTACTTTGCATGGTCCCACTGTTCACGGTTTCATCCTTGTTTGCCTTCCACAAGTACACAGCCTCTCACTATTTCCCAAGTTGAATTCCATTTGCCATTGCTCTGCAAAGCTGAACAATCTGTTGGTACTCTCCTCCAGTTTATGCCATTCTCCTCACTATTGATCACCTGGCCAATGTTCATGTCATATGCAAACTTCTTCATCATAACACCTGCAGTTATCTCCAAATTCTGAAAATACACCATAGACAGCAAGGGCCTCAGCACCAAGCTCTGTGGAATCCTATTGAAACACACTTCAAATAACCAGCTGCCGGAGGAATTGGTGGAGGCGGGTACAATTAAGACATTTAACAGGCACCTCTATAACTACTTGAGAAGGAAGGGTTGAGAGGGCATGAGGAAAATGTTCGCAAATGGAACTGGATCAGTTTAGGTTATCTGGTTGGCATATACGAATTTCTGTGCTGTATAATTCTAATGCAGAGAAACATCACTCTGCCGTCTCCCTCAGTTTTTTTGCGTCTCAACCAATTTTGCATCTAATATCCAACTTTCCCTTACATCCCATGGTCCTTTACTTGATCAGTCTTCCATGAAGGAATTTATCAGAAGTTTGCTCAAATCCATGTAGCATTAATCAACTGCATTACCCACGTCAACAATCGTGGTTCCCTCCTCAAGAAAAACAAGTCTGTCAAACACAGCCTTGCCTTATGAAATTCTTACTGGCTCTCCCTGACTAACATCAGTATTGACAAGAATTATTTTTAATAACTTCCCCATCACTGCTGTTACACTGATTGGCTCTAATTACCTGGTCTACCACTTTCTCCATTATTGTGACACTTGGATAATGCTAGCAGTTCCCCATTATCTAATTGTTCAGTCTATCCAAACATAACCATACAAACATAACCATACACACACACACACACACACACACAATAATGACTGAGACCAATCTGGGCGTTAACTTATGCTGTAAAATGCCGTCACTCTGTGATAGTTTGAAACAACTGACATATTTTGAGTGAGGATAAGGCATTGGTGAGCTAAATAGAATGACTTTATTTCTAAATAGCTTTACCTTGGGTCAAAATTGAAACATTCAACATGGACAACAATCTGGAGGAGTAAAATCAGTGCAATGAGAGGATTTTCAAAACAAAATAATTCATGAGAAACCATTGACAGATTGAATAAAGGAAAACTCATAGAAGCTGTTTAATATTGTCAGAGCAAGAGAATAACTGGAGCAAGTGTTCGGACCCATTACAGACCACTGTGGCTCTCTGCTAGTGGATGGGTCAGACATGGACACAGTCTTCAGTGAATAATTTGCATTTGTACTCACAATTGAAAAGGACATCAGAGTTATGGACATCAGATTGGATAGACTGAACAATTAAATGAAATTGCTATAGAGTGGAAATACGAGGGAGTTCAGTTGCCCTGAAAAAGGATTAACATGAATGCATGTTTGAGTTGTATCCTGTTCTGTCAGTGAAGTCAAGAAAGGATAGATGAAAGGCTCTATCAATAATTTTAAATTCTCTCTGTCCACAGATGAAGTGCAAGATAATGGGGAAGTCTACGTGAGTGCATCGTTATTTGAACGTGTGGGTGTGAGAGTGTGTGTGTATGTATGAGTGAGTCTTTGTCTGTCTCAGTGTGAAGTGGGCATTCCAATGAATCCAAGCGAATGATTTTAAAAGGATCAGCATATTCCATGTTAAGACACAAATGTCCATCTTGGGAATAAGTGAGAAAGGTTCAAATGTTGGTGGATGTAAGTTACCACATGTTAAAATAATTCCAGGTTGAAATTAATCTGACAACTGAGATTAGATGGGATAAACTGCCACTAATTTCCCCAGTCTGGCAGACTGCTGACTATAGATTCGCTAAGTACAATTCCAAATAAAGACTGAAGATCCATTGACACTGATACCGACAACCCAACACCTCAACACAGCGCTCAACTCCTCCTTGATGGATTCCTGACCCAACACTGCAATCCCCCCACCCCAACTGATCCATACCCAACACTACAATCACTCCACCCTGACTGATCCCTACTCAACACTGTAATCAGCCCTCCCTGACTGATCCCTACCCAACACTGAAATCACCCCTCCCTGACTGATCCCTACTCAACACTACAATCACCCCACCCTGACTGATCCCTACACAACACTGTAATCTCCCCACCCTGACTGATCCCTACCCAACACTGTAATCACCCCTCCCTGACTGATCCCTACCCAACACTACAATCACCCCTCCCTGACTGATCCCTACCCAACACTACAATCACTCCACCCTGACTGATCCCTACCCAACGCTGTAATCTCCCCACCCTGACTGATCCCTACCCAACACTGTAATCACCCCTCCCTGACTGATCCCTACCCAACACTGTAATCACCTCTCCCTGACTGATCCCTACCCAACACTGTAATCACCCCTCCCTGACTGATCCCTACTCAACACTGTAATCACCACTCCCTGACTGATCGCTACCAACACTGTAATCACTCCACCCTGACTGATCCCTACCCAACACTGTAATCACCCCCCAACTGATCCCTACCCAACACTGTAATCTCCCCTCCCTGACTGATCCCTACTCAACACTACAATCACCCCTCCCTGACTGATCCCTACCCAACACTGCAATCACCCCTCCCTGACTGATCCCTATCCAACACTGTAATCACCACTCCCTGACTGATCCCTACCCAACACTGTAATCACCCCTCCCTGCCTGATCCCTACCCAACACTGCAATCACCCCACCCTGACTGATCCCTACACAACACTGTAATCACCCCCCGACTGATCCCTACCCAACACTGTAATCTCCCCACCCTGACTGATCCCTACCCAACACTGTAATCTCCCCACCCTGACTGATCCCTACCCAACACTGTAATCACCCCTCCCTGACTGATCCCTACCCAACACTGCAATCACCCCTCCCTGACTGATCCCTACCCAACACTGTAATCACCCCTCCCTGACTGATCCCTACCCAACACTACAATCACTCCACCCTGACTGATCCCTACCCAACACTGTAATCACCCCACCCTGACTGATCCCTACCCAACACTGCAATCACCCCTCCCTGACTGATCCCTACCCAACACTGCAATCACCCCTCCCTGACTGATCCCTACCCAACACTGTAATCATCCCTCCCTGACTGATCCCTACCCAACACTGTAATCACCACTCCCTGACTGATCGCTACCCAACACTGTAATCACTCCACCCTGACTGATCCCTACCCAACACTGTAATCACCTCCCGACTGATCCCTACCCAACACTGTAATCTCCCCTCCCTGACTGATCCCTACCCAACACTGTAATCCCCCCTCCCTGACTGATCCCTACCCAACACTACAATCACCCCACCCTGACTGATCCCTACCCAACACTACAATCACTCCACCCTGACTGATCCCTACCCAACACTACAATCACTCCACCCTGACAGATCCCTACCCAACACTGTTATCACCCCTCCCTGACTGATCCCTAACCAACACTGTAATCACCCCTCCTTGACTGATCCCTACCCAACACTGTAATCACTCTACCCTGACTGATCCCTACCCAACACTACAATCACTCCACCCTGACAGATCCCTACCCAACACTGTAATCACCCCTCCCTGACTGATCCCTCCCCAACGCTGTAATCACCCCTCCCTGACTGATCCCTCCCCAACACTGTAATCACTCCACCCTGACTGATCCCTACCCAACACTGCAATCACCCCTCCCTGACTGATCCCTACCCAACACTGTAATCACCCCTCCCTGACTGATCCCTACCCAACACTGTAATCACCCCTCCCTGACTGATCCCTACCCAACACTGTAATCACCCCTCCCTGACTGATTGCTACCCAACACTGTAATCACTCCACCCTGACTGATCCCTACCCAACACTGTAATCACCCCCCGACTGATCCCTACCCAACACTGTAATCTCCCCTCCCTGACTGATCCCTACCCAACACTGTAATCCCCCCTCCCTGACTGATCCCTACCCAACACTACAATCACCCCACCCTGACTGATCCCTACCCAACACTACAATCACCCCCGACTGATCCCTACTCAACACTGTAATCTCTCCACCCTGACTGATCCCTACCCAACACTGTAATCACCACTCCCTGACTGATCGCTACCCAACACTGTAATCACTCCACCCTGACTGATCCCTACCCAACACTGTAATCACCCCCCGACTGATCCCTACCCAACACTGTAATCTCCCCACCATGACTGACCCCAACCCAACACTGTAATCACCCCTCCCTGACTGATCCCTACCCAACACTGCAATCACCCCTCCCTGACTGATCCCTACCCAACACTGTAATCACCACTCCCTGACTGATCCCTACCCAACACTGTAATCACTCCACCCTGACTGATCCCTACCCAACACTGTAATCACTCCACCCTGACTGATCCCTACCCAACACTGTAATCACCCCACCCTGACTGATCCCTACCCAACACTGCAATCACCCCTCCCTGACTGATCCCTACCCAACACTGCAATCACCCCTCCCTGACTGATCCCTACCCAACACTGTAATCACCCCTCCCTGACTGATCCCTAACCAACACTGTAATCACCACTCCCTGACTGATCGCTACCCAACACTGTAATCACTCCACCCTGACTGATCCCTACCCAACAATGTAATCACCCCCCGACTGATCCCTACCCAACACTGTAATCTCCCCTCCCTGACTGATCCCTACCCAACACTGTAATCCCCCCTCCCTGACTGATCCCTACCCAACACTACAATCACCCCACCCTGACTGATCCCTACCCAACACTACAATCACTCCACCCTGACTGATCCCTACCCAACACTACAATCACTCCACCCTGACAGATCCCTACCCAACACTGTAATCACCCCTCCCTGACTGATCCCTCCCCAACACTGTAATCACCCCTCCCTGTCTGATCCCTCCCCAACGCTGTAATCACCCCTCCCTGACTGATCCCTCCCCAACACTGTAATCACTCCACCCTGACTGATCCCTACCCAACACTGCAATCACCCCTCCCTGACTGATCCCTACCCAACACTGCAATCACCCCTCCCTGACTGATCCCTACCCAACACTGTAATCACCCCTCCCTGACTGATCCCTACCCAACACTGTAATCACCCCTCCCTGACTGATCGCTACCCAACACTGTAATCACTCCACCCTGACTGATCCCTACCCAACACTGTAATCACCCCCGACTGATCCCTACCCAACACTGTAATCTCCCCTCCCTGACTGATCCCTACCCAACACTGTAATCCCCCCTCCCTGACTGATCCCTACCCAACACTACAATCACCCCACCCTGACTGATCCCTACCCAACACTACAATCACTCCACCCTGACTGATCCCTACCCAACACTACAATCACCCCCGACTGATCCCTACTCAACACTGTAATCTCTCCACCCTGACTGATCCCTACCCAACACTGTAATCACCCCTCCCTGACTGATCCCAAACCAACACTGCAATCACCCCTCCTTGACTGATCCCTACCCAACACTGTAATCACTCTACCCTGACTGATCCCTACCCAACACTACAATCACTCCACCCTGACTGATCCCTACCCAATACTGTAATCACCCCTCCCTGACTGATCCCTACCCAACACTGCAATCACCCCTCCCTGACTGATCCCTACCCAACACTGTAATCACTCCACCCTGACTGATCCCTACCCAACACTACAATCACTCCACCCTGACTGATCCCTACCCAACACTACAATCACCCCCGACTGATCCCTCCCCAACACTGTAATCACCCCCTGACTGATCCCTAGTCAACACTGCAATCCCCCCTCTCTGACTGATCCCTACCCAACACTGCAATTTCCCCTCCCTGGCTGATGTCTGCCTCAGCACTATGTTACCCCCCTTACACCCTCTCTCCCCTCCCAAAGTTCTGTCACCCTCCCGTGTTTCTCTCTCTGTTCCCCCTTCACCTTTCTCTCCTAATCTCTGCTCTCTTCTCCCTGTCCCCTTTCCCATTCTTTCTCTGTTCTTTCTCTCTCCTTTCCCTCCCTCTTCTTGTTGAGCCGACTAATTACCTCCTGAGTTGGATGATCCTGTCTTGGTCTTGGGTATCTAGCTGGCATAGTGACCATTAAGGTGGCATTTCAGTCTTTGGCTGCAGTAGTTGGTCTGTTGTCAGTGTCAGTCGGTGAAGTCCTTCCCAAAATACCAGAGGGCCATACCCAGGTTAGGAAGTCACCGATACAACCACCAACATAAGTTAAAAAAAGCTCAGAAACACCTGAGAGGGATTTGGGAGAATGTGGCCACAGGGAGTGATGCTGATTGCCTGAAAGAGTGATGGAAGAAATTGAGATTATTCTGCCATCATTCATTTTAAAATTGGAAGTGGATATATATTTAAAACAGGAAATGTGTGAGACTGCAGGAAATGAGCAGCAATGGAATGAAATGGTTCATTTAAAGAGCAAGCAGGAAGACAATGGGCCAAATGACCTCTCACTGTGTGGGAAGATTCAATGAAACACCTGCAACAGAAACAGTCTCATAATATTAACAGGCATCAAGTCCATTTTTAAGATTTAAAACTGACCATGATTTGTTCAGGAGCACCTCGTTATTTTGTTTGTATTGTGAACACACGACAGAAGATGGGATTATTTAGTGTGGATTGGAACAGCATTTCCAACAACAGGATGAATTCTCAGTGCTGTCTCTTTCTTGTTCTCTCAATCAGCTGGTGTCAGACCCTGCCCTCTGCCTCCAGCTCCTGGATGTCTTCAGCAATAGACCGATGTCGTTCTGATATTGACAAAACAGAATGGTGGGGGAGTTATACCCATATATCTGAAAGCAAGGCAACTATTTCTGTCAACTGTATTCACTCCACACAATGTGGTCTCCTCGACATTTTGGAGACCAAACACTGATTGAGTGACTGCTTTGTGGAACACCCCCTTTCTGACTATGGCCTCCTGTCAATTTTAAATCTCCACTTTGGTCTCACACTAACATTTCTGTCCTTGATCTACTGCACTGTTCCAGTGAGGCTCAACATAAACTTCAGAAACAGTCCCTCATCTTTTAATGAGACACTTTCCAGCTTCTGGATGAAAACTGGGTTCTGCATTTTGACAGAAACTTTGTCTCCATTTGTTTCCATTTCTTTGTTTGTTTCTGTTTGATTTCCTTCAGTCAGCAGCACACCTACTCCATGCACATCGTTAGTTTTTATAGGGTCATAGAGATGTACAGCATGGAAACAGACCCTTCAGTCCAACCTGTCCATGCCGACCAGATATCCCAACCCAATCTAGTCCCACCTGCCAGCACCCAGCCCATATCCCTCCAAACCCTTCCTATTCATATACCCATCCAAATGCCTCTTAAATGTTGCAATTGTACCAGCCTCCACCACTTCCTCTGGCAGCTCATTCCATACATTTGCGTTTCTTGTCTGGTCCATCATCATTCCCTTGAGCCAGGAAGACTCACTCTTCTGTCATTCAATCTTTCTTGTCTTCACCCCGATCACAAACCTTCCTTTTGACCTTTTCACACCCAGTCCTTCCTCAAAACCTGTTGCATCTCCGACTTTTCCCTGTTCTAATGAAAGGTTACAGACTCAAAACATTAACTCTGTTTCTCCCTACACAGATGCTTCACTGAACTCCCTCAATAGCAAGAATGTCCTTCCTCAGACTAGGAGACCTAAACTGCACACAGTGTTCAAGGTGTGGCCTCACCAAGGTCGTGTATAACTGCAGTAAGACATCCTTACTCCAGCACTCAAATCCTCTCACTGTGAAGATTAGCATGCCATTAACTTCCCTCATTGCCTGTTGTACCTGCGTGTCTCACAGTGACACCCAGATCTTGTTGCACCTCACCTTTTTCCTAATCTGCCATTATTCAGATAACAGGCCTATTATTTTTGTGACCACATTATTTTGCCTTTATCGAGTATTTGCCCACTCAGCCAATCCATCCTGCATCCTCTTAGCATCCTCCTCACAACACACACACTGCCACCCAGCTTGGAGTCATTAGATTAGATTAGATTATTTACAGTGTGGAAACAGGCCCTTCGGCCCAACAAGTCCACACCGACCTGCTGAAGCGCACCCACCCAGACCCATTCCCCCACATTTACCCCTGCACCTAACACTACGGGCAATTCAGCATGGCCAATCCACCTAACCTGCACATTTTTGGACTGTGGGAGGAAACCGGAGCACCCGGAGGAAATCCACGCAGACATGGGGAGAATGTGCAAACTCCACACAGGCAGTCGCCCGAGGCGGGAATTGAACCTGGGTCGCTGATGCTGTGAGGCAGCAGTGCTAACCACTGTGCCACCGTGCCATCATCTGCACATTTGGAGACACTATCTTCAATGCTTTGTCCAAATTGTTAATGTATATTGTTAATAGCTATTGTCACTATCTGCCATTCTGAAAAGAACATGTTTATTCCAACTCTCTGCTTCTTGTCTGCCATCCAGTTCTCCATCCATGTCAACACACTGCCTCTGATACCATGAGCTTTAATTTTCCTGACTTATCTCTTGTGTGAAGCCTTGTCAAAAGCCTTTTGAAAGTCCAGATACACAACATCTCCTGATTCACCATTATCTACTCTACTGGTCACATCCTCAAAAATTTCCAGCAGATTTATCAAGCACTGTTTCCCTTTAATGAATCCATGCTGACTAGCACCGATTCTGTCACCATCTTCCAAATGCTCAGTTATTATATCCTTAATGATTGACTTCAGCATTTTCCCCACAACTGATATCAGGCAAACTGGCCTATAATTCCCTGTTGTTTCTCTCCCTCTCTCATATTCCTATTTACCAGCCTCACATTTTCTAGGTGGAGGATTCCCACTTCTGCTGTTTAAAGAGATGTCTCACTGAATGACCCAGATCAGAAATCCTCTCAGTGTACTCTGCCTGTCAGTGACTACACTAATAGCTGGATACACACAGCAGGTGAGAGTGAATAGGTGTAAACAAACAGAATGAATAGTTCAAGCTGATGACTGTTCATCACAACTGATGGAAGCTGGAAATATAGTGAGCATTGCAGAATCTTCAGAATGTCTGTGATGGTGGGGAAGCACGGGACAGGAGATGTCATGATACAAATGGCAATGTCACTTCTGTTATGGACCAGGCCAGACCTCTCAAAACATTTCAAGAATGTAGCCCAGACCCTAACTTTGTGAGTTGTTTTAAGTAGGCATAGGTGGATATTCCAGGAGGGATGCAGCTCGTCAAACCACTTAGTTTAAACAAAACAGAATTTATTTGCAATAATACTGAATGAATCACAAATAAAAAAGAACAGAATATGGAATAACTTAACATATCCAAAAACCCAACAGATTATCCCAACTTAATGGTGCTGTTCCAAATTCATGCAAAAATCCTCATAAATATCCCTTGGCACAAAAACAGGTAAAATAAAACACAGGGTCTTATAGGAGAGAGAGAGAGAGAGAGAGAGAGAGAGAGAGCAGAGGGATTTGGCATGGAATACTTTCTTCCATGTAGCTGTTTCTTGGACCAGCAGTCTCAAACCGACTGACTGCTTTCAGTAAACAGCCAAACTGCTAAAACCCAAGCCAAATCAAACCAACTAAAGCTGAGCTGGGAGAACTGGCTACTCCCCTTTCATTGTACAAGTGTTTTTTTTACCTTTTCCCTGAAGCAGTATCTGTAAGCTACAATCAACATTTGCCCTCAAACCCTTCAAACTTAGACTTTTCAGAATTGATGCTTTTATGACCTCTCTGACAAAAAAACAAGCCAAGGACAGTATAACCTTGCTAAAGGAGCAGCATTGTCAGACTTGCAATTCTGACAAAACAAAGAACCACAATATGTACTCAGACGTGTTTGTGATTATCTGCATATCTGTGCTTGAAGTCAGCAAGAAAGAAAAAGGTCTTTGCTTATTTTTGAACATGCTTCTGTCCCTTTATTCCGTTTGTGTCTTCCGACGTTGATCACGTCATTAAGGAAGGAGCAGCATTCTGGACACATTCTTAATTCTATCACTGACTGGTTTGCTCTGTTATTGCATATGGCTCTTCGAGCCTCCCATAACCCACTCAGGGTCTGGATTCACACTGAAGTCAAGTCACAAATTAATTAATGAACAACTGGATTTTATTAGCACATTCCATGATCATTGCATGGTTAGTATTGTGAGAAGGTTTATATTCGAGATTTCCACCATGATTGAAAACCATTAGATGAAGCCCAGAATAAGGGGTAGAACATCCAGTCTCTCCAGCACCAATGCTCAGTAGCAGCTGTGCGTTTCATGTTCAGGAGCAGAAATCATGGAAAATGTACAACACAGAAAGAGGCCTTGCCACTCACCGTTCTGGCAACAGTAAAGCAACAACAATTCTTGCTCAATCCCAGGACAGCTAAGCTGTTTCTGCCAATCACACCCAACAACCTTCCCAAAATTCATTTGCTCCACATCAAAATCAGATCACTGTGATCAGACTAGTTCCTGCTAACAAAAGTCAGTCATGTTCATCAGATACAATCGTCCCTTAGCAAATGCATATTGAAGGTCCTGGATTAATCTCTCCCACTGTCAGAAGTCTTCCTGCCAAAGTTAAATTCGGGACCGTTCAGTTATCAGAACCTCCTGATGCCTCCAATGCATGTAAATATACTTTTGTACAAATAAGAGATGCCTTTGGTTTGTTTGTTGGATAGACTCAAACTCCAATGCTTGTTTGTTTCCTCATATGCTCCTATACAGAACCAGACTGCTTTTGTGGCTATGTATATATGCTGATTTTTTAATGAATAAAGTACATTTATGAAAGTAAAAAGGCACCCACTGTAAATGGTCATTTATAATGCCTTTCAGAGTTATTTTCCATTCATTTTCCTGGCCCTGGAAATGTAATAGCATCTGGTCCCCACCCTTGTTATTTCTCCCTCACACTGTCCAACACAAGGGGAATAATTATTGTCTGTTGTCTCCATCTCTCTGATCCTGGAGCTTCACTGTTTCGCAGGTTACTGACCGCTACTGGCCACAAGTGGGAACTGCAACCAAACTGCAGAAATGCTCAGAAGCTGTCAGGGGTAACGAGGCTGCTCACGTGAACAAACAGGTTCTGTTTGTCCTCTCCACACTCAGACTGGTACACTTTTCGATTTACAAACAAAACAATCTATTATATATAATGAAGAATGGTGTTTGGATATTTGTGAACTTGCCCTGTTATATGTTACTCAAGATTGCGCAATATTTGCACAACAGAAAACTCTGAACATTAGTTTGGACGGTATGTAAGTATTAATTTTAAATACAAATGAGAAACTCAGGTGTTTTGGCTATTTCAAAGCTCCAGATTGAGTAGCCATATGTTAAGCTTTTATAGATCTGATATTTTAATCTTCCCTCAGCCTGTCTCCACAGCAGCTTTTAAAGTCATAGGTCAAACATCAGAGAAACTGACCCTTTGGCCCAACTTATCCATTCCGAACAGATAACTTAAACTGATCTATTGCAGTCCCATTTGCAAGCATTTGGCCCCTAACCCTCTAACTCCTTCCTGTTCATGTTCCCATGCAGAATCCTCTGAAATGTTGTAACTGAATTGGAAATACTCATCTATTTATTTAAGCTTCCCAGTGTGAGCAGTATCTCGCTGTTAGAACAACAGAACAGCCCCTATACAGGAATCAATAATTTAATAAAAAATGGGAAGCAGCACAGGAAAAATATTCAGAGAATCAGAACAATTCTGACCCAGCCCCACATGATAGATCATGGAAAACCATCATTGCCAGCACCAAGCAACAATTCAATTGGGAGATAACGGGAGGCTTGATTTGTTCCTTATATAATGAAACTGCATGTATTTTCAGAGCAGAGTTGACGGTCGATCAAATCCATTAAATAGTGATTGGATAGTGTGAGTGGTTTTTGCACTCAGTTTCAATCCAGCCTGGAACTGTCCCATGGAGCTCATGAGTTTATCTTTATAGACCAGCCTGCTATATTGGCGCAGAATATGACAGGATGTTTAAGGAACAGCAGGAGAACGCTGAATCCATCATGTCTGCACCTGCTAACGAGGTACAATCCTGGGATTATTAATAGGAAACTTGTAATCTTGGATCTAACAGGGTCTTATACGAAATATTTTAGCCCATCAGTTCATAAGCTTTCATAAAAACAAATTAACATATCTCAGTGAGTTTAAAGATTTGTCGCCATCAACCATCAAAGCTTTACCCTCTCTTATCTTTATTGCATTCCATGCTCACGCGAAATATACCTGAAGTAATGTCACCCACTCAAAGATAGTCCCTCCCTGGCAATTCATTCACAAGACCAACTTCATTTCAGAAGATTAAATCGAGAATTACTCTCCCTCTCACTGTGTTCAAAAGAGGTTAATGAAATATAATACAAGGATTTTGTGCTCTGAGTGCCTTGCACACTGTTTCTCTCCCAAATTGATAGTTGAGAGATAAAATCCCCAACTATTCCTGCTCTATTGTTTAACATTTAGAAATGTCTGACATACTGCTACTCGGTTTTCCTCAGAGGATTTGGTTATCGACAATAAACCACAAGCAGTGTGGCTGCCACCTTTTTGAAGTTCTCAGCTGAACACTTATTGCCTCTTTTGTTGATCCATTGAGTATATCAGTGAGATCCCTGTTAACCAGAGTGGAGGAGGGGAATCCTCAGTTAAGGATCAAGAAGCTCATGTTGGATACATGGGGGTGGAAGGTGACACCACCAGAACAGCTAAAGATGGAGTTACAGGGAGAATGGAGTGGAATCTTTACAGGAGTCAGGCTGTGAGGAAGTGTATTCCAGGTAACTGTGGGAGTTGGTGGGTTTGTAATGGATATTGGTGTTCAATCTTTCTCCAGAAATGGAAACACAGAGGCCAAGGAAAGATCAGGTGGCAATGAGAGAAGGATAGAAATTAGAAATTAATGTGTTTTTTAAAATTCTGGCAAGAGCAGGAATAGCACCAATGGGTACAGCCCCAAATAAAACTTGACCAAGGAATATCCATAAAATCCAAAAAGACACCGATACAACTGGGACCTGTGCAGGTTGACAGGACCACATCTTTGACATGGAGAAGTCGCAGAATCATAGATGCTGACAGCATGGAGAAAGGCCTTTGTACCAAACTGGTCCATGTCATCCAAAATATTCATCCGCAGTAACCCCATTTCCCAGGATGTGGCCCATGTCTTTCTAAACCTTTCCTGTTCATGTATTTGTCCAATTGCCTTTTAAATGTTGTTCAGGTACCTGCCTGAACAACTCCTGCTGGCAGCTCATTCCATTTGCATATCAACCTCTGTGTCAAAAAAGGTTGCCCCTCAGGTCCCCTTTTATTCTTTCCCCTCCAGTCCTCGATTCCCCAACTCTGAGAAAAAGACTGAGTGCTTTCTCCCCATACATACATCTCATGATCTTGTACACTCTTTTACACTCCAGCAAGAAATCCCGCTCTGTCTCCTGTGCTCGATAGAAAAAAGTCTCAGTTTGTCCAACATCCCCAAAAGTATCATCCAGCCTCTTGCAGTGATCTTGGATATATCTGGTAAGAACCAGGAAATCTATCCACCTTCATACATTCTAATATACCCAGCACCTTCTCTCCTGTGATTATGGACTGAGTCCAGGATATGACCACTGACTTCCTTCAGTTCCCAGTCTTCATGTCTTTCCCCAGAGTAAACACAGAGGAGAAATATCCATTGAGGACCTTGCCCATCTACTGCGGTTCTACACATACATGTCCGCTTTCATCCCTGAGGTGCCCTATTCCCTTTCTAGTTATTCTTTTTCCTTTAATATACTAAAGGAGCCGATTTTGAATCACCCTAATCTTCTCAGCCCTCATTTCACCCGTCTGATTTCCATATGCAGTAAACTCCTGTATCCTTTGTAATAACCCCAGTTGCCTGTATGTGACCCACACCTCTTTCTTGGTGCTGGTTAAAGCCTGAATATCTCTTGTTATCCATGGCTCCCTATTCCTACTAATAGGAATGGCTCCCTATTCCCTTTCCCCCTCACAGGAACATATAGATCCTGAACTCTCACTAACAAGGCCTCCCACTTGCTGGAGGTCCCTTTACCTGCAAACAAACTACTCCAATCAACCCCTGCAAGCTCCTGGCTAATTCCATCAAAATTCACCTTGCTCCAATTTAGAACTTGAACCTGTGGACCAGTTTTGTCCCACTCCAAAACTATTTTAAAATTAATAGAGTTATAACTACTGTTCCCAAAGACACTCTCTGACTGTCACCGCCATCACCTGTCATGCCCTATTTCTCGAGAGTAGGTCGAGTTTTGCCCCTTCCTGAGCAGGACCCTTTCTGTACTGCTTGAGAAAACTTTCCTAAACACCCTTAGAGTCATAGTGGGGTAGGGATGTATAATACAGAAACAGATCCTTTGGTCCAACCCATCCATGCCGACCAGACATCCGAACCTAATCTAGCCCCATTTTCTTTTAGATTAGATTCCCTACAGTGTGGAAACAGGCCCACTGGCCCAACAAGTTCACACCGAACCTCCGAAGGATAACCCACCCCCCCCTGACTAACACTATGGACAATTTAGCATGGCCAATTCATCTAACCTGCACATGTTTGGATTGTGGGAGGAAACTGGAGCACCTGGAGAAAACCCATGCAGACACAGGGAGAACGTGCAAACTCCACACAAACAGTGGAGGCTAGAATCGAAGCTGGGACCCCAGCTCTACCCCAGGGAAAAGATTTTGTCTATTTATTCTATCCATGCCCCTCATCATTTTATAAACGTCTATAAGATCACCTCTCAGTCTCCAGTGCACCAGGGAAAACAACCTCAGCCTATTCAGCTTCTCCCTGTAGCTCAAATCCTCCCACCCTGGCAACATCCTTGTTAATATTTTCTGAACCCATTCAAGTATCATCCTTCTGAAAGAAAGGAGGCCTATATTGTACACAATATTCCAAAAGTGACCGAACCAATGTCCTGTACAGCCTCAGCATGATCCCCCAACTCCTATAGTCAATGCTCTGACAGTAAAGGAAAGCATACCAAATGCTTTCCTCACCATCTTTTCTACCTGCGACTCCAGTTTCAAGGAGCTATGAACCTGCACTCCAAGGTCAGCAACACTCCTCAGGATCTTAACATTAAAGGTGTAAGTTCTGCTCTAATTCACAGCACCTCACATTTACCTAAATTCATCTCCATCTGCCACTCCTCAGCCTATTGACCCATCTGATCAAGATCCTGTTGTACGCTGAGGTAACCTGCTTCATTGTCCAGTGCATCTCCAATTTTGATGTAATCTGCAAACTTACTAACTATACCTCTTATGTTCACATACAAATCATAAATCCATAAATGATGAAAAGCAGTGGACCCAGCACTGATCCTTGTGGCACACCACTGATCACAGGCTTCCAGTCAGAAAGGTAACCCTCCACCACCACCCTTTCAGCCAGTTCTGTATCCAAATGGCTTGTTCTCCCTGTATTCCATGTGATCTAACCTTGCTAAACAGTCTCCCACGGGGAACCTTGTCGAACGCCTTACTGAAGTCAACATAGATTACGTCCACTGCTTTGCGCTCATCAATCCTCTTCAGTCCTTCTTCAAAAAACTCAATCAAGTTCATGAGACATGATTTCCATGCACAAAGCCATGTTGACTATCTCTAATCACTCCTTGCCTTTCCAAATACATGTAAATCCTCTCCCTCAGGACTCCCTCCAACAACTTGCCCACCACTGACATCAGGCTCACCAGTCTATTGTTCCCTCACCTTTCTTCAATCATGGCACCCCATTAGCCAACTCCTAGTCATCCAGCACCTCACCTGTGACTATTGATGACACAATGATTTCCTGTCGAGGCCCAGCAATCACTTCCCTAGCTTCTCACAGAGTTCGAGGTTACACATGATCAGGTCCTGGGAATTTATCTACCTTTATGCGTTTTAAGACATCCAGTATCTCTTCCTCTATAATAGGGGCATTTTTCAAGATGTCACCATCTATTTTCCCCGCATTCTATATCTTCTGTGTCTTTCTCCACAAGAAACACTGATGTAAAATATTCATTTAGTATATCCTCCATCTCCTGTGGTTCACACTTAGGCTGACTTGCTGATCTTTGAGGGATTACTCTTTTGTCTTCATTCTATGTATAGAATCCTTTGGATTCTCCTTAACTCTAAAGCTGTCTCATTTCTCCAATTTGCCCTCCTCATTACCCTCTTAAGTAGAATCCTACTGCCTTTATACTCTTCTGGGGATTCACTAGATCTCTCCTGTCTATACATGGTATATGCTTCCTTCTTTTTCTTAATAAAAACCTCAATTTCTCTCATGATTCAGCAATCCATACACCTATCATCCTTTCACCCTAACAGGAATACACTTTCTCTGGATTCTCGTTATCTCATTTTTGAAGGTTTCCCATTTACCAGCCGCCCCTTTAACTGCGAACATCTGCCCCAATCAGCTTTAGAAAGTTCTTTCCTAATAACTGTCAAAGTTGGCCTTCCTCCAATTTAGAACTTCAACTTCTAAATCCAATCTAATCTTTTCATCATTATTGTAAAACTAATAGAATTATGGTCGCTGGCCCCACAGTGCTGTCCCATAGATATCTCAGTCACCTGCCCTGCCTTATTTCCAAAGACTAGGTCAGGTTTTGATGTAGGTACATCTACATATTGAATCAGAAATTTTTCTCATACATACCGAACAAATTCCTCTCCATCTAAACCCTCAACACCCTGGCAGTCCTAGTCTAGGTTTGGAAAGTTAAAATCCCCTACTATAACCACTTATAGATACTGAGATCTCCTCACAAATTTTTTTTCTCCATTTCCCACTGACTATTGGTGAGTCTACAAGACAATCGCAATAAGTTGACAATCCCTTTCATATTTCTCAGTTCCATCCAAATAACTTCTGTGAATGTATTCCCAGGAATATCCACCCAAAGGACAGCAGTCATTCTATTCCTTAATGAAAATGCTCCTCCCGCTCCTCCCTTGCCCCCTTTTCTATCCTTCTGATAGCATTTGTATCCTGGAACATTAAGCTGCCAGTCCTGTCCATCCCTGAGTCATGTCTCTGTAATTACTATGATATCCCAATCCCATATTCCTAACCGTGCCCTGAGTTCATCTGCCTTCCCTGTTAGGCCTCGTACATTGAAGTAAATGCAGTGTAATTGATCAGTCTTACCTCACTCTCTGCTTTGCTCCTGCCTGCCCTGACTGTTTGACTCGCTCTTTTACCCAACTGTACAAGTCGCAGATTGATCTCTTTCCTTACCATTTCACTGGGCCCCACCTCCCACCTTACTTGTTTAAATCCTCTTGAGCAGCTCTAGCAAATCTCCCTGCCAGTACATTCGGCCCCTTCCAATTCAGGTGCATTCCATCCTTCTTATACATGTCACTTCTACCACAGTTATCCAAAAGTGTGAATCCTTCTCCCAAACACCAGCTCCTCAGCCATTTGCTGAATCCTTCTATTCCTCCCTCACTAGTTCATAGCACCAGAAGTAATCCAGATATTACTGACCTGGAGGATCCATCACCCCCGACATTTTCCAAAGCAGTATACTTGTTTGAGATAGGGATAGCCACAGGAGACTCCTGCACTACCTGCCTCCCTCCTGGAGTTAACCCAAGTACCTGACTTTTCTCCCTTCCTGTAACTGCCATCCATCACACTCCCTAGTCCCTGGAAATCCCTCATTGTCTCTAACTATGCGATATGCTAGGATTCACAACCAAAGACACTTCCTGCAAACATAATCATCAGTAACATGGAAACTCTCCCTAAACTCCCACATCTGACAGGAAGAGCATATCATTCTGCTAATATCTTCTAGCAGTTTCCCTGTGACATGTTAAACTAACTGGCCTGTGCTTCCTGCTTTCTGCCTCCCCTTTTTAATATAGGGCTTCCACCCACTATCTTGCCTTGCACTGCGGCGAAACCATGAATTACCAGGAACAGCAACAGTTTCAAGAATCAGATATTAAAGCTCTTTCACTAGCTAAGTCACAGTATCCCCATTCTCCACCAGAGTGGATGATTTCTTTCGGAGATTAAACATCCTGACTGGTGTATGGCCAAGGCATTGGAAGTGAGACTATATTTTTGCAGGTGGTGGAGGCGAATGGTGACTTTGTACAGTTTTCACCCTTCTCATGTCATCCTATACTTGAGTACACATAAGAAAAAAATCTAATTTTAGTTCTCATTCTGCAATCAAACCTCCAAGGAGTCAATTTGGTTAACTAAAAAATTACACAATTTATAGTCATTTAGCAAATATAATCAGGTAAGGTTAATTTTATATACATCAAATTGAAAAAAAGAATTGGCAATGACATTAGATAATTCATTAAGACAATAGTTCCACCTGGAAAGTGAGGGTTTGAAGTGCTGGCAGTGAGCCAATCCCCACAATTTGCTGAATTCCCTTACAGCAATGGTCATGACATTGAATTTTCTGGCAGCCATAATCATGGTTGTCAAAATGTTTTGTTCAGATGTGTTTCATCAATTAACTGAGGGGACTTGATTTTGATGGCTATGTCAGAATTCACTGCCCGTGAGGACGTGGTGGTAGATACTTTCTTGTGCCACTGCCGTCCTGATGATGTGGGAGCAATTAGTCAGTGGTGTGATGGGAATGGGGGGAGAGGGATTTTCCAGGATTGTGACAGAGGGACACTGAAGGAATCAGCGTAGTTCCAGAGGGCTGTTCTCTTGACCTAAAGATCACCTCACCTCTCTACATCTCACACCAGCCATCCAGCCAACTGTGCTAACTGACTCCTCGCAGCAGTGGTGGTTGGACGGCTGGTTCATGATGCAGAATGACAACAACAGCACAGGTTCAGGCCACACACTGACTGAGATCACAATGAAGGTCCCAACTCCTCATCCTCACCCCTCCCCTGAGGCATAGTGACCCTCAGTTTAAACTCACAACTACCTGTGCCTCACTAATGTGAGAGCAGCGCTATGGTCCACTGGGACTATGGTGACTTTACTGAAGGATTATATACCCAAGTCAGAATGGTGAGTGGCTTGGAAATGAGCATGCAGGTAGAGGTGTTCTCACACTCTACTGCCATTGTGTTTAGGATGGTAGTGGTGGTTAATGTCAATGATCTTGATGAAGGAGCAGTGCATATTGTCAATGATACACAATGGTGCTACTGAACATCAGTGGTCAATGGACCTGAATGTTTGTAGGTATGGTGACAATCAAACTGTCTTATTGTTGTAAAAGAGAGAATGCTGGAGAAACTCTGCAGGCCTGGTGCAACTGCAAAGAAAGTTGTTCCCCTCAGTTGAAGGGGCCAATAACAGGGTGGTATAATGTTAAGCTGAAAAGCAGGAGGTTTCAAGGGGATATGAAGGAAAATGTTCTCACCTCGAGGATGGTAGGAGACTGCAATGTTCTGGCCAGGAGGGTAGTTGAGACAGGAACCCTCACAACCTATAAAAGGTACTTGGATGAGCACTCTTAATGTCATAATACTGTAGGCCAAGTGCTGGAAACTCACACTGATGCAGATTTAGTGTCGTTTTGGCGGGATAATTACTATGGGCCAAAGGGCCTCTTCTGTACTATGTGATTCTGTCATTCTCAGATTCTGAAGTTAACGATCTGAATTAAATTCTGTTTATTTTTGTATTTGTTTTGCAAAATATATTGCTTGGTATAAGTTCCAGCTGTTGTTGATGTCAGAATTAGCTTCAAGTTCTATATGAAAGTGCTCATTCACAGATAGAATTTCCCAAAATGAGTCGTATCGCTGAATTAACACAGAAAGCTGTGGGATAACAGTGTGCAGTCGAATAGCTGTCAAGAAGATCTACACAATGAGGTATTGAATGTCTGAATAGCCTCAGCAAACTGAAGGTTGACACTGAAAGGAATGTCAAAAGGTATTTAAATATGGAGGGACGGATAGAGAGTGAAATAATGTCAGTATTATTGCTTGAAGACAAATTGTAACTAACATTTGAGACCTATTAGGATCAGATTAATCCAGTCTGTGGGGCATTCAGATCTTAAAACCTCAATAATATAAATAAATCTGTTGTCATAATCTGTTTGTTCAAAATAATATAAAAAAATTGAAGTTTCCCAGTGAAGATGCCGCACAATATAAAATACCATCTCTGGAACTGTGCCAGCTCTAATTCCGAGAGACTTCTCCAATTCTGACAGATTGCCAGCAGCAGGAAGGGAGAGGTTGTTTAACAAACAATAAAATGCATCTTCTAAGGCAAGTAGTTGCTAAAGTATACTACACCATCCTTGCTATTGTTGGTGTTCCTGGTAGGTCTCGTAACAACTTAGGTTGCACAAATCTCTCAAATTAATCATATTTATTTCCTCTCTATGACTGATAATTACTTTGTTTCCATTTAGCTAGGCATATCCGGATGTCAGACGTTCGTGTCCTCACTGACTGAGTTTAAAGTGAATAGTTTGTCAGTTAGAAGGCTCCTCAGTAATATGCAGCATTGTGTGTTTCCCTATACTGTGCAGAATGGGTTTACACTGAGGCCACATTGATAGGGTTTGGCTGAGCACCGGCCCTGGCTGGTCTAGAAAGGGTTTCGGAAGACCACCCTCTCTCTGTGGTAGTGCACAGCCTGCTATCGGTCAGATGGTTTTGTAACAACCCACCTCGCAGTGATACCTGGTGTTTCCCATTCCTTGATGGAAAGGGATTGTGTTGGTGGATCTTGTTCAGGCAGCTCGCTCCAAATGGGAGTGCAGATACAACAGGGCAATGGGTGGGTTCAGCAGGTCATTAGGAGGAATAAATGAGTTTCAGAATGGATGAATTTGACCATCTTGTGTATTTTCATCAGTCAGTGGATATGTGAGACCATGATATTTGTGAGAACAGGTCACCGGGATGGGTGTTAAATACATGGTTCCAATGATGATGTCATTGTTGAATTATTTGATTATCAAAAAGATTTGTGAGTTGTGCCATTTGTAAAATGATGCACCGTGCTGTGGTATGCAGTTTAATAGGAAAAATGCTGAGATTTGGAGTGTTTTGGCACAGGTCTCTCACAGAGGATCAAATAACTTTGTCAAACAGGACATCTCCCACATTGCTGTTTGGTGCTGTTATCATTTGATGTTCCCTGAACAATAATAGTCTCTGTGAAGGTGCTCCTGTATACATTAGTTTGGGGTTTTTATTTAGCCTTTGGCTATTGATTTAGACATGCATTTATTTTATTATTATTGTTATTTGTTATTTTATTGGCACTGACATTTTGGAGATGAATGCCCTGGATATAGTTTTAGGCCGATTCACTGTGAGGCCATAGTGCTACACCATGAAGTGCAGTCTGCCATCAACTTTGTGAAATCTCTGTTATTGCACCTGGTCCAGAGGGCTCAGAACAGTGGAGACTGTGTGGTACAACAGGACTTTTATCTGATGACAGGCAAATTGGTCTAGGGTGACTGATGTGCGATTTAGGATATTTGATATTGCTGAGCTGCCACGAGACTCCAATCAAGACCAAGAACACCTGGCTGTAAAGAGTGATAGGCAGCCCTAGTGTTGAGTCCTCCACCTGGCTTGATATTTAGCAATAAGGGTCTCAGTGAGTTGGAAACTGAATCAGGGTCACCAGTTGATTAATAATCCATTAGCAGCACACGGCTAAATGAATCTGAATCATCTGTCGACCCTTAGATGGAAGGATGCTCTTTGTCTTGTGGTGTGGGACATCAATGCACTAATTGTAATACAGGATGTCTGTCCAAACAGTGATTGTGGTTTACAGGTGAAGTGGATATTGAAGGTTACATTATGGTACGGGCTGTTTTGTGGTTATTGAGGGAGGGAAAGTATCTTGATGGTGGGAGTGATGTCATTTTGAAGAGATTTGTTGTCGCCAGCTTGCGCTTGAATGTTCATAAATGCTTTCAGTAATGATCACACTGAGCTAAACATTCCTCAGCTATCCATTAATTCCCTGAATAATTTTGATGTAAAATTTGACCCTTCATCCAATTGTATCTCTGTGAGTAGTCTATATCTAGTAAAATAATTGAGTAACACTTCCACAATTCTTTTAGTTATGATATTGCATAATAGACTGGCCTCTGGAAATCTAGGGGACACATCCAATATGGTAAACAAATACTAATTCCCACTTTTTGTTTTAGGTAGGGATCCTACGCAATCAATTAAGACCCTTATGAAATGTTTCTCAAATGCGTGAAGGTGTATTAAAGGTGCTTGTTTTATCACTGCCTGAGATTTTCTAATAACCTGACACGTATGATATGTCTGTCAAAACTCAACTACATCCTTGTGTAGTCCAGGTCAGTAAAAATGTTTTTGTATTTTGGCTTGAGTTTCCTTGCTCCCAAGTGACCTCCTCTTGGTAATTCATGTGTTTCCCTCAGCACCTTTCTATAACCCACCGGTAATACAACTTGATGAAATTCTGTCCATTTCTCATCCATCTGAATATATCATGGTCTCCATTTTCTCATCAAGGCATCATTTTTAAGAGAGTAACATTTGGGCATATACTTAGATTCTTCTGCTCTGTACACTTTTTAAAACAAATACCTCAGTTTTTCATCTTTATGTTTAAGTCAGTTAATTTCTCTGAACTAAAAAAGCCACTTTGACCTCCATCTGCCCTTGTTTTTTATAAAACAATCTGATAATTCTCCCACAGGGATTTCCTGCTACAATACTAACTGCTGTGTACTTACCACCACAAGCAAAGGTTGAGGAAGCTCTGCATGTGCTGTACTCCCCCACTAACACCCTGGAGATGGAACAGCCCGAGGCCCTGTTTATTGTAACTGGTGACTTCAATCAAGCCAATCTAAGGAAGCTGTTGCCCAAGTACCACCAGAACATTACCTGTCCCACCAGGGGCCTGAACATTTTAGACCACTGCTACACCCCTGTGAAAGATACCTACCGCTCCAACCCCACCCTCATTTCAGGAACTCCGACCACAATGCCGTCTTTCATCTTCCGGCCGACAGGCAAAAGCTCAAACAGAAGACCCCTTCACGGATACAGGTCCAGTGTTGGTCGGAGAAGGCAGAGGATCAACTCCAGTGCTGTCTGGAATCAGCTGATTGAGCCATGTTCAAACAGGCCGCAGGTACCTTGGATGACTCCGCCACCACCGTCACAGACTTTATCAGTAAGTGTGTGGTGGACTGTATACTGAGGAAGTAAAGTCTGAGTGTTTGCCAACAGGAAACCCTGGATGAATCAGGACATACGGAACCTACTAAAAACCAGGCATGAGGCCTTCTGATCAGGAGACTCACTCAAACATAAGGAATCCAAGTATGACCTTCATAGAGCCATTAAGACAGTCAAGGACCAATATTGATCCAAACTAGAGACCCAGACAGACCCCTGGCAATTATTGTAAGGATGGAATGACATCACAGGTTCTAAAAAGAGACGGTGCAAGATAGCAGACGATGACATGTCCCTCCCAGATCGTCTTAACGCCTCCTATGCTTGCTTTGAGCAGACTTTCGGCAGAGAGTAACACCTATTCTGACAAGTCATGACTAACCTATCCCAGCAGTCACTGCATCGGAAGTCAGATCAGTTTTCCTTCGTGTAAATCCAAGGAAAACGATGGTACCAGACAGGGTACCAGGCCATGCACTCAGAACATGTGCAGATCAATTGGTAGAGGTCTTCTTGGACATCTTCAACCTCTCCCTGTACCAGGCCACTGTCCCTGCCTGTTCAAGAGGGCCAACATCATCCCTCTGCCTAAGAAGTCCAGTGCAGCATGTCTCAATGACTACCACCCAGTGGCCCTAACTTCAGTGGGCAGGAGGTGCTTTGAAAGTCTGGTCATGGCATTAGTCAACTCCAGCCTCCCCACTACTCTTGACCCATTCCAATTTGCCGGTTGGACCAACAGATCCACATCAGATGCCATATCACTTGCCCTTCACTCCTCCCCAGAACATCTTGACCCCAAGGACAGCTAATGTAAGAATCTTACACATTGACTACAGTTCAGTCTTCAACACTATTATCCCCTCAAGACTGATGACTAAACTTTAGTGATCTCGGACTAAGCCCCACTCTCTACAACTGGATCCTCAGTTTCCTGACCCACAGGTCACTATCAGTGAAGACTGGGGACAATATTTCATCCTCGCTAACACTCAACACTGGAGCCTGCCAGCAGTGCATACTCAGTGCATACCCCGACTGTAATCATTGTAAAGCTGCAACTGTGTCGCCAAATACCAGACTAATGCCATTTACAAGTTCACTGATGACACCACCGTTGGTCAAATCGCAGATGGTGATGAAACAAACTACAGATGGGAGGTCAAAGACCTGGAAAAATGGTGTACTGAGAACAACCTCGCTCTCAATGCTGGCAAAACCAAGGAACTCATTATTGACTTTCGACGGGATGTTACTCATGCCCCCCAACACATTAACAGCACAGAGGTGGAATTAGTGGACAGTGTCAAGCTCCTGGGAGTAGTCAACCACAATAAAATATCTTGGACTCTTCATGTATGGATGCACGAGTTACAAAGGCCCAACAATGTCTCTTCTTCCTCAGGCAGTTGAGAAAATTTGGCATGATGGTGAATACTCTTACCAACTTTTATAAGTGCACCATCAAGAGCATTCTGTCTGGATGTATCACTACCTGGTATGGTGACTGTATCATTCAAGATCGGAGACAGTTACAGAGAGTGGTGAACTCGGCCCAGACAATCACAAAGGCCAACCTCCCATCTATAGAATCCATCTACCAGGCCTGAGGTCAAGGAAAGGCCACCAGCATTCTCAAAGATCTATCCCACCCTGGCAATGTTTTTCTACAACCTCTACCATCGAGGAGAAGGTGCAAAAACCTGAACACATGCACCAGACGGATCCGAAACAGCTTCTACCCTGCTGTTATTAGAATACTGAATGGACTCACAAACTCTTAGCATTTGCCTGTACCTGTGTGTTTGTTTTTGCCACTGTTTACCTATTATTTGCTTATCAATGCTATTTAACTATGTGATCTGCCTGTATTGCTCACTAGAGCAAAGCTTTTCACTGTGCCTTGGTACACGTGATAATAAATTAAATTCAAATTCAATTCAATTCAGTACTTCAACTTCATTTTGCTTATTCTTTGTTTATTCCTGCTTCAAACTGTGGCTATGTGACCCTGTTATCACACAGTCAGGAAACATCTCAGGATACACTTCCTGTAATATCTCAGTTTCTTGATTTTGTATTGGCTTTTCAACCACAGTAAGCAGCACACCCACCCATGATCCAGCGAGATTGTCAAGGTCAAGTGGTATTCCTGGAGCTGAGAGTTTCTCCAGTATTCCTACCACCACTTCTTCACTTTTCACCTGACACTCCAATCTTACTTTACATAATGGAACACTTCTCATCTCACCATGACTTCCATGGAGTACCACTATTTCAGGCAACAGTCTTCCTGAATTACATATCTCCTCATCTCTCAATATCAAAGATTGACGTGATCCCATATCTTTTAAAATTGCGATTTCTTTACCTGCTGCTCCTGACATACCCTCACAAATAGATGATTTAAGAAGATCGGACACTTTCTTCTCAACCAACCCCTGACTGGGCTACACATTCTGGTGCAGCTTTTTATTTTCCACTGGGTTTTTCTTTACCACTCAAACAAAATTCCCTGGCTTCTCCTGTTTTCCTCCATCTGTCTCCCCAGTGCTTTTTCTAAAGCACCAGGGCTGCGATTTAATGTGGCAGTGAAAACCCCTGAGTCTTTTAACTTCTCTTTCCTTTTCATGGGTTTCCTTTTTACCCCCTGATAAATTGTCTTTATGATATTTAACGAGATCTGCTTTTCCCTTAACACCTGAGTATTTCTCTTTGTCCCAATCTCTGTTCCTCACAGACTGAAATTGATGTCGGAAGCCAAACTCAGATTCATGAGTCAACTTATAATGATTGGCCATTTCAGCTGCTAATCTTGCCATTTTAAGTGTCTGTTCTTCCACGTGAGTTCTCAATACCTGAGGAAATGAATTTTTGAACTCCTCCAAAATGGGCGACGAAGAGCATCATATTTGATCTATTTTAATTGCCCTTTTAAGTTGACTTTTCTCTTAAAATGCCAACTTTGGAAGTTCAAATTCATTCCCTTTCTGCTCTTCTCTCTCTTTCTTCTGCTAGGGCTTTCCTATCCTTTTCTTTTTTCCTGGCCTTTAATTGTAATTTGAACTGTTTCATTTTCTTTTCTCATTCTTGTTGTTCTGCCAGGGCTATCCTTTGCTTTCCATGTGCCTCTAATTCAAGCTGCTTCATTTGCAATTACATTTAAGCCATTATCAAAGATTCTAAGAGCATGTCCTACAATCTTAAATGCTGTTGTATCACAGACCCATGCATCCCCAACTCCATCTTGCTTGCCAATTTCAATGGCTTTACCTTGCTCACTTTTTGTAAAACTTCCAAAGGCATTTTGTCCACCCCAGAAAACACACAGTGGCTGAAAGAGTCATAATTGCACAAAGCACACCCTATTTAAACCAACCCAATTCAACACCCGAAACTAAAGACACAAACAACTACCACTTGCTGCCTTTGAGTGCAACAATCCTAAATCAGGTCAGCCAATGTCACCTGACCTGTACATCTTTGGACGGGGAGAATACCGGAGCACTTGGAGGAAACCCCTGCAGACGCTTGGAGAACGTGCAAACTCCACACAGACAGTTGCCCGAGGCTGGAATCAAACCTGGGACCCTGGTGCTGTGAGGCAGCAGTGCTAACCACTGAACCACCATGCCACGCCCAAATGTGAAGTGCCATACTCCAGATGCCATGCAACTGGTCAAACTACTCAATGTGAAGCAAAACACAATTGTATTTTAACAATGGTGTTTAAGTAAAACAAGGAAAGGTGAATTTGGGAAACAAAAACTTAATGATTGGATATCTAAATGAAATAATTGATACACTGCCTGTTACTAATTAACTGTGCCAATATAGTATCCACAAACACCTCTCTTGGCAAAAAAGCAAATTCAAACACAGATTCTCACATGCAATTCTCTAATCCAGGAGGAAAGAAACATCAAGAGAAAATCAGAGAAAGTAACAGCTCAGAGACATTCACTGAAACTCTATTTTTGGGGCCACTCTTTTGACAACCCAATGCTTCTGCTCTAAACTAAACCTAAAAACTAAAAAAACACAGACATCCTGATCTATGAGAGTTGGCCACACCCGTGTTTCCATTGTCCCAATTTTACAAATCACCTCAAGGCCTCACAAATTGTTTACTTTCTTAGAGACAGCTCTGTACCTCTCTCTTGCAATTGCTCTTCAGAAGAAAATCCTGGTCAAAATAACCTCATAAAGTGACAGTATCGTTATAATCATCATTATTCAACATCAGAATTCCAGATTATTATTGAATTAAGTTCCACATCTGCCATGGTAGACATCGAACCCAGCTGCCCAGGTTCCTGAATTAATAGTCTCGTGATAAGACTGTGAGGCCATTGTCTTCAATCTTTCGTTTTGACCTGTATCTACAGAAGCAATCTCTGATACTAAGCAATGGTACAATGTTTGGGTCTCCTCGTTCAAGCTGCGTACAATTCTGGTGGTTTCTTTGGAAAGTGCTGGTTAAACTGTGGAGATTTCTAGCCCCAGTGTGTTCCCCAAATCTCGGAGCATGCTCTCTGTTCACAAGTAGGAAGCCAAGGAGAGGAGCTTGGGGTGGGAGCCTGGACATCAGGCAGGAAGCTTTGCTGCATCCCCGATAAAGTATGCGATTTCTAAACTGGAAGTGGTAATCACCAATGTTTCATGGATTCAGGTTTTGTTTGGGTTGAGGCTGTGGTTTCCAGTCTTGAACAGGTGTGGAGGTGAGGAGTCCATGCTAAATGTTGAAGTTCTTCTGATTGCAGTGAGTATCCAAACTGGGACACTGCTGAATATCTTCTTAATTCAGATAATCAACAGAATGCAGTCTGTACAAAGCAAGGTCATTAGTTTAATAAAGTAAAGCACCTTGAAGCAATTCTGTCCAGCAACACAGAGGTTAAAGCTTCTGAATGACAGACAGACAGACAGAAAGCTGAAAGAAATCTGTGATGTTACTCTTTGCCATATCTGCCAGCTTCATGCTGGTATATTTTATATTTCTGTAATACTGGTTACACCTTGGGTTCCACTGCTAATTATCTCTTTGTACAAGTTGATTTTTTTGCTGCAGAACCTAAGTTGCTGCACAAATGCAGTGGTTAGCACTGCTGCCTCATAGCACCAGGGACCTGGGTTTGATTCCAGCCTTGGGTGGGTGTCTGTGTGAAGTTTGCACATTCTCCCTATATTGTGTGGGTTTCCTCCGAGTGCTCTGGTTTCCTCCCACAATCCAAAGATGTGCAGGTTATGTGAATTGGTCATGTTAAATCGCCTATAGTGTTCAGGAATGCATCGGCCAGGTGCATGAAGCAGGGTAAATGTATGAGAATAGGGTTGGGGAATCAGTCCGGGTGAGCGGCTGTTCAGAGGGTCAGTGTGGACTTGTTGGGTTAAAGGGCCTGTTTCTACACAGTAGGGATTCTATGAAATGCATTTATTTATGTGGTGACAAAGAATAGTTTCAGAGACCAGTTAAATTATGCAGTGAAATATCCTCTGATAACATTTATTCAATTGATGAATAAATCCAAGTGACTCAGAGCCAACGTTGGATGCAGCAGATAATGGAACGAGGAGTCCACGTGAGGAATGGACTGAAAGGAGAAGGAGGAGCAGCAACATGATAACACTCCTTTCCTCATGGGCAAGGACTGACTCCATCTGAGGAGCAAAATGAAAGAGACTGGAGGGGTAAAGCCAGTGTAAAGGGCTGTTAGTAATCAGCAACAATTAGTAGGAAGTGGGACAACAAAAGAATAACTGGAAGAGGAATCAGACGTGGGTAGAAAGAATTCATCCCAAGCAATCAATTCTCTAAGTGACTGGATATAAAAATAAATGATCTGGAGGAAAGCATCATCGTTCACTGCTGTTCCCTCTCTGGCCTGCTATGACACACTCCTGTACACTCTGACTCACAAAACTGTCTGATCCATACCTCTGGGCAAAAGCAAAAAACACGAGAGGTTTCCTGTTATGAAAGCTGAATAATATACTGGAAAAAGATCTGTGTCTTTGGATTACGAACATATCTTTAGAAACACTTTACTTTGTTTCTCCATTCACTCTGGCCTGATAGATAATATCACTCCCTTTCTTTATTCATTTCTTTCCATACATTAGGGATAACGTTACTGATGTACTTAGGGAGGATATTCCCTGGGAATATATCCAGGGAAGCTATTTGATGGAGCTGAGAAATTAAAAAAGGGATAATCACATTAGGTGGATTATACTTTAGACCCCCAATAGTCAGCAGGAAATTGAGAAACAAATTTGCAAGAAGATCTCAGTTACCTGTAAGAATAATAGGGTGGTTATGGTAGGGGTTTTTAGTTTCCAAACGTAGACTGGGTCTGCGATATAGTTAGGGCTTGTATAAAGAGGAACTTTCAAAGCGTGTAGAAGAAAATTTCCTGAAACAGTATGTGGATATAAGTACGAGAGAAGGTGCAAAATCTGATTTATCCTTGTGAAATAAGGTACAGCAGGTGACTGAGGTATCAATAAGAGAGCACTTTGGGCCAGTGACCATAATACTATTTGTTCCAAAATAGTGATGGAAAAGAATAGAACGGATGTAAAAGTTAAAACTCTAAATTGGAGGAAGGGTAATTTTTATGGTATTAGGCAAGAACTTTCAAAAGCTGACTGGGGGCAGATGTTCACAGGTAAAGGGACGGCTGGAAAATTGGAAAGCCTTCAGAAATGAGATAATGGGAGTCTAGAGACAGTATATTCCTGTTAGGGTGAAGGGCAAGACTGGTAGGTGTATGAAATCATGAATGACTAGAGAAATTGAGGTTTTGGTCAAGGAAAAGTAGGAAGCATACGTATAGACAGGAGCGATCGAGTGAATCCTTACAAGGGTCTAATGGCAATAGGAGTATACTTAAAAGGGAAATCAGGAGGGCAAAAAGGGGACATGAGATAGCTTTGGAAAATAGGGTTAAGGAGAATTCAAAGCGATTCCACAAATATATTAAGAACAAAAGGGTAAGACAACAGGACCCCTTAAAGATCAGCAAGGCAGCCTATGTGTAGAACCGCAGGAGATGGGGACATACTGAACGAGTATTTTGCATCGATATTTACTGTGGAGAAGGACATGGAAGATAAAGAGCATGGGGAATAAATAGCGGCATCTTGAAAAATGTCCACATGACAGAGGAGGAGGTGCTGGATATCTTAAAAATGCATAAAGTTGGATAAATCCCCGGGACCTGATCAGGTGTAACCGAGAACTCTGTGGGAAGCCAGGGAAGTGATTGCTGGGCCCCTGCTGGGATATTTGTATCATCAATAGTCACAGGTGAAGTGCCAGAAGACTGTGGGATACCTTACATGGTGCCACTATTTAAGAAACATGGCAAGGACAAGCCAAGGGACTATACACCAGTGAGCCTGACATTGGTGATGAGCAAGTTGTTGGAGGAAATCCTGAGGAAGAAGATTTACATATATTTGGAAAGGCATTATAAATTGGGGAGTGATAGATATAGGACAAATGTCAGTGGTAGTTTCTTTACCCAGAGTGTAGTAGGAGTGTGGAATGCACTGCCTGCAACTGTAGTAGATTTGCCAACTTTAAGGGCATTTAAATAGTCATTGAATAAAAAGTGGATGAAAATGGAATAGTGTAGGATAGATAGCCTTCAGATTGGTTCCACGGGTCAGAGCAACATCAAGAGCCAAAGGGCCCGTACTGCGCTGTAATGTTCTATGTTCTATTTGCCAGGACTGCTCAGGAGTAGTCAACATGGCTTTGTCTCAATTCCTTGATTGAAATTTTTTGAAGAAGTAACAGAGAGGATTGATAAGGTCAGAGCGGTGAACATGACTTCAGTAAGGTGTTTGACAAATTCCCTCATGGTAGATGGTTAGCAAGGTTTGATCACATGGAATACAGGGAGAACTAGCCATTTGGATACAGAACTGGCTTGAAGGTAGAAGACAAAGGGTAGTTGTGGAGGTTGTTTTTCAGACTGAAAGTCTGTGACCAGTGGAGTGCCACAAGGATGGGTGCTGGGTCCACTACATTTTGTCATTTATATAAATGATTTGGATGCGAACACAGGAGGTACAGTTAGTAAGTTTGCGAATGACAGCAAATTGGAGGTTCAAGTCATAGAGTCATAGAGATGTACAGCATGGAAACAGACCCTTCGGTCCAACCTGTCCATGACGACCAGATATCACAACCCAATCTTGTCCCACTGGCCAGCACCCGGCCCATATTCCACCAAACCCTTCCTATTCATATACCCATCCAAATACCTCTGAAATGTTGCAATTGTACCAACCTCCACCGCATCCTCTGGCAGCTCATTCCATACACGCACCACCCTCTGCGTGAAAATGTTGCCCCTTAGGTCTCTTTTATATCTTTCCCCTCTCACCCTAAACCTATGCCCTCTAGTTCTGGACTCCCTGACCGCAGAGAAAAGACTTTGTCTATTTAGCCTATCCATGCCCGTCATAATTTTGTAAACCCATATAAGGTTACCCCTCAGCCTCCGATGCTCCAGGGAAAATAGCCCCAGCCTGTTCAGCCTCTCCCTATAGCTCAAACCCTACAACCCTGGCAACATCCTTGTAAATCTTTTCTGAACCCTTTCAAGTTTCACAACACCTTTCTGATAGGAAGGAGACCAGAATTGCATGCAATATTCCAACAGGGGCCTAACCAAAGTTCTGTACAGCCGCAACATGACCTCCCAACTCCTGTACTCAATACCCTGACCAATAAAGGAAAGCATACCAAACGCCTTCTTCACTATCCTATCTACCTGCGATTCCACTTTCAAGGAGCTATGAACCTGCACTCCAAGGTCTCTTTGTTCAGCAATACTCCCTTGGACCTTACCATTAAGTGCTGCTAAGATTTGCTTTCCCAAAATGCAGCACCTCGCATTTATCTGAATTAAACTCCATCTGCCACTTCTCAGCCCATTGACCCATCTGGTCCAGATCCTGTTGTAATCTAAGGTAGCCCTCTTCGCTGTCACTACACCTCCAATTTTGGTGTCATCTGTCAATTTACTAACTGTACCTCTTATGCTCGCATCCAAATCATTTATGTAAATGACAAATAGTAGAGGGCCCAGCACCGATCCTTGTGGCACTCCACTGGTCACAAGCCTCCAGTCTGAAATACAACACTCCACCACCACCCTCTGTCTTTTACCTTTGAGCCAGTTGTGTATCCAAATGGCTAATTCTCCCTCTATTCCATGAGATCTAACCTTGCTAATCAGTCTCCCATGGGGAACCTTGTCAAACGCCTTACTTAAGTCCATATAGATCACATCTACTGCTCTGCCTTCATCAATCTTCTTTGTTACTTCTTCAAACAACTCAATCACGTTTGTAAGACATGATTTCCCATGCACAAAGCATGTTGACTATCCTAAATCAGTCCTTGCCTTTCCAAATACATATACATTTTGTCCCTCACGATTCCCTCCAACAACTTGCCCACCACTGAGGTTAGGCTCACAGGTCTATAGATCCCTGGCTTGTCTTTACCGCCCTTCTTAAACAGTGGCATCACGTTAGCCAACCTCCAGTCTTCCGGCACCTCACCAGTGACTATCGATGATACAAATATCTCAGCAAGAGGCCCAGCAATCACTTCTCTAGCTTCCCACAGAGTTCTCGGGTACACCTGATCAGGTCCGGGCAATTTATCCATCTTTAACCGTTTCAAGACATCCAGCTCTTCCTCCTCTGTAATTTGGACACTTTGCAAGCTGTCACCATCTATTTCATGACAGTCTATATCTTCCATGTCCTTTTTCAGAGTAAATACTGATGCAAAATATTTATTTAGTACCTCACCCATTTTCTGTGGCTCCACACAAAGGCCGCCTTACTGATCTTTGAGGGGCCCTATTCTCTCCCTAGTTACCCTTTTGTCCTTCATATATTTGTAAAAACCCTTTGGATTCTCCTTAATTCTATTTGCCAATGCTATCTCATGAGCTCTTTTTGCCCTCCTGATTTCTCTCTTAAGTATACTCCTACTTCCTTTATACTCTTCTAAGGATTCACTCGATCTATCCTGTCTATACCTGACATATGCTTCCTTCTTTTTCTGAACCAAACCCTCAATATCTTTAGTCCTCCAGCATTCCCTATACCTAACAGCCTTCCCTTTCACCCTGACAGGAATATACTTTCTCTGGATTCTTGTTATCTCATTTCTGAAGGCTTCCCATTTTCCAGCCGTCTCTTTACCTGCGAACATCTGCCCCCAATCAGCTTTCAAAAATTCTTGCCTAATACCGTCAAAATTGGCCTTTCTCCAATTTAGAACTTTAACTTTTAGATCTGGTCTATCCTTTTCCATCACTATTTTAAAACAAATAGAATTATGATCGCTGGCCCCAAAGTGTTCCCCCACTGACACCTCAGTCACCTGCCCTGCCTTATTTCCCAAGAGTAGGTCAATTTTTCACCTTCTCGAGTAGGTACATCCACATACTGAATGAGAAAATTGTCTTGTACGTACTGAGTTTCGAAGACTGAGAGGGGATCTGATTGGGACATATAAGATTATTAAAGGAGTGGACACTCTGGAAGCAGGAAACATGTTTCAGAAGATGAGTGAGTGCCGAACCAAAGGACACAGCTTAAAAATATGGGATATTCCATTTAGGACAGCGTTGAGGAGAAACTTCTTCACCCAGAGAGTGGTGGCTGTGTGAAATGCTCTGCCCCAGAGGGCAGTGGAAGCCCAGTCTCTGCTTTCATTTAAGAAAGAGTTGGATAGAGCCCTCAAGGATAGTGGAATCTCAGGTTATGGAAATAAGGCAGGAACAGAATACTGATTAAGGATGATCAGCTATGATCATATTGAATGGTGGTGCAGGCTCGAAGGGCACAATGGCCTACTCCTGCACCTATTGTTTATTGTCTTAACAAATTCTTCTCCATCTAAACCTTTAACACTATGGCAATCCCAGTCGATGTTTGGAAAGTTAAAATCCCCTACCATAACTATCCTATTATTCTTACAGATAGCTGAGATCTCCTTACAAGTTTGTTTCTCAATTTCCCTCTGACTATTGGGGGGTCTATAATACAATCCCAATAAGGTGATCATCCCTTTCTTATTTCTCAGTACCACCCAAATAACTTCCCTGGATGTATTTCCGGGAATATCCTCCCTCAGAACAGCTGTAATGCTATCCCTTATCAAAAATGCCATTCTCCCTCCTCTCTTGCCTCCCTTTCTATCCTTCCTGCAGCATTTGTATCCTGGAACATTAAGCTGCCAGTGGACAGTGAAGTTATTGAGTTCAATCCAGGCAAATGTGAGGTGATGCATTTTGGGAAGTCTAATTCTAGAGCGAATTGTACAGTAAACGGAAGAGCCTTGGGATAAGTTGATGGGCAGAGAGATCTGGGTGTTCACGTCCATTGTACCCTGAAGGTTGTTGCACAGGTGGATAAGTGGTCAAGGAGGCATATGGTATGCTTGCCTTCATCAGACGGGGTATTGAGTATAAGAGGTGGCAGGTCACGTTAAAATTGTACGAGACATTGGTTTGACCGCATTTAGTGTTTACGGTTCTGGTCACCACATTACCAAAAGGATGTGAACACTTGGGAGAGGGGGCAGAGAGGGTTTACGAGGATGTTGCCTGATATGGAAGGTGCTAGCTATGAAGAGAGATTGAGTACATTAGGATTGCCTTCATTAGAAAAAAAAAGATTGAGGGCGGACCTGATTTTTAAACATGACAGCTTACTCATGTGTCTCACATTATCTCTCAACAGTTAGATAGTGGATTAAAAAAACACAGTGCAGGTTATTACTTTCTCACTCACTTTTGTGTTCAGCTTGTAGATGTCTTAGATGGTGGTACTCCTGTAAAGATGAAGTGAAAATCTTGTAAAACCAAGGAATCTCAGCAAATGGAGGTTTGCTCAAATTTCAGGAGGGTGGTTCTCTCTAAACTCAATGGTGGCGAATGTTAATGTGGGATATAGGTGAATTAATGTTACTTCTGCAATTCTGCAATTCCATTTTACAAAGTAAAATGAACTCACACCAGTGTGTAATTGTTTTAGCCACGAGCTGAGTCAACAAGAATGGAAACGATGTGGAGGAAATATATAATTGTTTTTGTATTAGCTCAAATTGTATGTCAAAATGAGATGTGCCAGCAAAACAATGGTAGACGTTACGGGCAAATAGATAAGATGTTGTGAGGGGATGAAGTTAAGCTAGATACGCCTGTACAAACAGTAGGTATAAACATCTGCTTCCCACTTTTACAAAAACACAGGAACAAACCCCAATTAAAAGGGTCATAGGGATCAGAATGGCCTCGGGAAAGGCACAGATGAAGGGGGTAGATAATGATGAAGAAAGAATATGCCTAACAATGACCTACAGCAGGATGAGGTCAAACAGCCTTGTGAGGCCAGAAATAAGCATTTTGTCACAGACAAGGCCGGATAAGGCAAGAGATAAACAGGGGTCATGGGGGTCGGTCTTAGGGAAGTGGACGATGTAAGCAGGGGAGGAGCGATGTAAAACAAAAGACATCAAATCATATAAATATTATGTATGAATTGAACTTGGTGTGTGTATGTCCTCTACCTTATAGGCACTGGACATCTCACCCACTTGCAACTGTAAAACAAAGGACACTGCTGATTCAGATTTTGTCTCGGACTGCAATTATTGATGTGTGTGAGCTTTGTCTCTCACATTAAGACAGTCATTTCTTGAATTTACTGTGGCTTCGTTTCATGATGTAGCTGTTTATTACTTTGGATTCTTGAATCCTTGACTGGTTTATTGGCTTTTGATGGGATTCTCCATCTGCAAGTAGCACCTTGGCATTTTTACGAAGTCAACAACTAAATAGTTTCCTTGTCAAATGACATTCAAACTTTAAATGTCTTTTCCAACCAGAGGGGTGATGTGTTTAACATTGGTGTTTGAGTCAGCCAGTGTAGTTTCACTAAAAGGTTATCATGGTACAGTGTGAGTTTATAGTATCCATTTGCCTTACAGGCATCTTACATTTCAAGATTTTCCCTTATCCATAGTGAGAGAGAGAGAGACGTTTACTACAATGTTGTTGTTACTTTGTTATTCGCTAATTAGTTCCAGGGAATTCATCCTGTTTTACACGAATGTTCACATTTACTTTGCTTTTTATTTGGAACTGACAATTAACTGGAGTTCAGAATAATTAGGAACATACAACTTGAGCAGCCATTTTTTAAAAAATTGTTTCTGCTCAAATTTTCCAAGTATTAACTAACAGTCCATGACTTACAAAGGAATGAATATGCAACTGACAGATTTGCTGATGAGACAAAGAAGGGTTAAAAAATTAACCTAAGAGGACATTGGGATGCTATGGAGAAATATAGGTTAAGTGAGTAGTCAAAGACCTGACAAATAGAGTTTTACGTGGATAAATGTGAAGTTATCCATTTGACAGGAAGAAAAGCAAAGGTTTTTTTTAATGGGGGAGATTTCATTTTAAAAAATCTCCTACTGTAATGCTGTGGGATCAGAGTGTAACAGCACATGAATCACAAAGTGCGAATATATAGGTACAGTAAGCGAATAAATGTTTTCATTTTATCATGGGGAATTTAAACACAAAAGTGGAGAGCACCGGTGAGCCTATATCTTGAATGCCCTATTTCCTATTGGTCACCCTGTTTAAGGAAGGAAGTAAATACATTGGAGGCAGTTCGGAAAAATGTTGACCAGAATGATACCTACTGAGTGACTTGTCGTACAAAGGAAATTTGGATAGACTAGGCTTGGGTCAGTTTGTGTTTATGGGAGGAGGAGGAAACTTGATTGAAATAAGATGTTTCCTCTGACAGAAGAGACGAGAATGAAGGGTTACTGTCTAAATGTCAGTGGTTGTCCTTTTAAAACAGATGAAGTGATTTTTTGTTATCTCAAAATGTGGAATATCTGAAAAGTCATTAAAGCAGAGCTATGGGATATTTTAAAGGCAAAGATAAATAGATTCTTGTTGAGAGAGGGGTGATGGAAGGTTTTCAGGGTAGGCAGGGATGTGGATTTAAAGTTACAATTAGATGAGACATACCCATGTTGAATATCTAAATCATCCCGGTTTATATGGGATGTGGTAGGTTGATTAAAATGCTAAATTGGAGTTTCAAGATGAAGTTTCAACAAACACGTTTCTCATGTTGAAATCCTCAATCTTCAGAGATTTTTCCAGTGGTTGAATTTTTCAAGTGTTTGTTTAAAATCAATGAATTTGCGCTGTAACACCAATTGCAGATATGCAAACTGTGACATTCCCAAGGCACAAGAGATTCCAGTAATGAAGGAGGTGATCACAAGTTTTAGTCCAATGTGTGACTTAATTAAGCTTCATCCAGAACACAACAATGTGAAAGAAAATTTGTGCCACTTCCTGGAAGTTCTCTGGTGGGGCTTCTGTATGAGGACATGCCAGAGCAATGCAACAAACACCAGCCCACAGCAGTCACATGAACAAAGTTGCTTTAATATGTCTATAATGTTTGCATTTTGCTGAGAGATTAGGGATTTTGTTTGCTTAGAAAAATAACTGCATCAATTCAAAACATTCAGAAGTGGTCAGTGGAAAAGTGCTTGTCCATTCAATGTTCAGATCTCAATTTGTAGTTGAACATTTAGATTGCTGAACTCTGAAACAAGGACAAATATATTGAACAATTAGGGTTCCAATCTCCTCCGCCCCCTTCATTCTGCCTGTGGTGTCTCTCAAATCCCCTTTGAAAGTTTTAAAGAGAAACCTATTGTTTTCCATTGTCCCGCTACTTCTGGAAGTTGGTCTATTTCACTAAAAGGGTTGATCAAAGAATGTGATACTGAATCCCTGAGTATCCAGCAATTTCATACCAGCCGTCAGCCAATTGTGGACACAAGACCTAGTGTTTTTTCATGACTAATTTCAGCTGTGGACACTGTGAAAAACCTGGAAACCTAATGTCTCCAGGGACAGTTGCAGTGATCACAAAGTAAGTTTGCTCCAATTTGTGTACAAATGATCCTTGATTCAGAATTCAAAGACGTGAAAGGATATTGCTGGAGAGCTGTTGTTTAGATTGTTCAGGGGCTTCCTCTTGAAAGCATGTGACAGCAGTGCAACAAACACCTTTACAGACCAGACCACAGCAATCGCACTAATTTTGTATCTCTAGTGCTTGCTTTGTTCCTCCAGATTGAAGCTCTTATTTAACGAGAACAACAGAAAGGATCCGAATAAAACCCGAAAGAACTGCAAATGCTGAAAATCAGAAAGAAAAACAGAGTTGCTGGAAAAGCCATTGCTGTAAAGCATCCAAATCTCTTCAGTGAAATGGTTCCCCTTCCTCAGCCCGGCCCTGAACGGTTTATCTCCCATTGACCTCTCTGTCTATACTGCAAGGAAAAATCCCTTCTCCCAGACATTCTCTGTCTCGCCCCTTACCTGCACTCTGCTTTCTTGCAAACCAGTTATCTAAGTTTGACACAAAAAATCACCAACTAATGCAGTCATCCTTCTGCAGTGTGAGCAGTTTTACAAAAGCAGCTGAATAAGAGCTGCAATATTGAATCCAAATCCTTCAGCCATTCCAACAGCTGGTACATAATTGTAGATGGAGGCAAATGCTGATTTCAGTGACTAAACTTGTCTGTTCAATTGCAGGCCTGGTAAACTTTACAGTTTAAACTGCGATGAAGATGGTAAACCGTTCCATCCAAATCTAAGGCGGTCACAAAAAAGGATGTTTAATACAATATGTGACCATGATGTTGCTTCATTCCGAGTACAAGAAAGTGAAAGTAAATTGCTGGTGGGCTAGCAGTTATGGTAAGATAACGTAGGGATTCCTCATGAAAACATCACACAGCAATGCAGAGAATACCATTCCCAACCATAGCATGCCTCTCTATTATCTACATTATTCTTCGGGTCAGAGAGTTTTTTTTCAAAACAGACAGTTTTCGAAGAGAACATCAAAGAAGCCTGAATTCAAAATTGCTTGCCTTTCAGAATTCAAATTTGGGTTACTTGTGCCTGATCATTTTAGTCACTTAAAATGAATATATTCAAGAAATGTGCTTCCCATTATTCTCTCACCCTTATCACCAGCTATTGTGTCTATCAAACCTACGAAAGGGGTTGAAGAACAAAATCAGTACTATTTGATCTGGATTGTGAGAAGTTTAACAAAAGCAGATGAACTCAAGCTGAACCCAACACTGAATCCAGAGTCTTCAGCCATTCAGGCAGCTGGCACTCAGTCGTATCTGGAGGCAAATGCTAACTTAAGGACTTAATTTATCTTGTCTAACCAGTTGTAGGCATGGTAAGGTTAACAATCCAAACTGCAAGGGATAGAGAAAATAGTTCTCCATGATTGTTTGCAATAACTAGAAAATATGTTTGATCTTTTGTATAATTCGTACTTCATTTGATAATATATTCTCAAAGGCAGTTACTGGAGAACACAGAGTTCCTGTGAAGTTATGTGGATATTTCCTTCTGCATCCAGGAACCATGTAGCAAACCTCATTCCAGGCCCTAGTTACCCCAGTAAGTTTAACACATAAAATACGTATGACATCCAGAAGTTGGAAGGTGGTGTTCTTTCTCACACAGCGTCATTTGCAGTCATAATTTAAAGAATTCTCATGAAGCCCTGCTGCTTGAACTGAGAGTTGGAGTCAAACATGACGATTGACAGCACCAAAGGTGGCATGCTACTGACAGTCACTAATACAGAAGTTGCTGCCTGGTCACAAACCATTATTGAAATGGCATGATCCCAGGAACTAACAGAAACAGTCTAGATTAGAGTGGTGCTGGAAGAGCACAGCAGGTCAGGCAGCATCTAAGGAGCAGGAGAATCGACATTTCGGGCAAAAGCCCTTCATCAGGAATCAACAGAGTAAAGGCAGAGCAGCGACCCTTTCTTTTCTGCCATTAGTGGGGGGTATTGCTGAGCCTGTCCTAAAGACATTTGCAGGCCAAACCCCACTGTGGGAGTTGAGGAGTTCTATTATTCACAACTCAGACTGACACGAGTGGCTCTCAGTTGGTGACTTCATTTGCCCCCCACTGATAAGATAATATAATGGTGCAGATGGGAGTTGGGCTTTCCTCCTGAACTCCCCTCCACTTGGCCTGACTCATGGCAATCTTGGCAAATGCCAGTTGACTTGGAAAATTCAACCCTTTATGTACAGACAGTCCCAAAGGTCTTCACTGGAGACATTGGAAAATTGGTTGCCTATTCTCTATTTGGGCCTAGAGTTCTTTACTTGAGATATTTCAAGACGTTGCAACAAGTATAAAGCATTGAAGAAATGAATTTGTTGCATCGTATCTCCCTTTCTTTGCCTCCACACTCCAGCCTCACGATCTTGTCTTTCAAACAGCCAATGAAGCTTTTAGAACATAGAACATAGAACAATACAGCACAGAACAGGCCCTTTGGCCCACGATGTTGTGCCGAACATTTGTCCTAGCTTAAGCACCCATCCATGTACCTATCCAAATGCCGCTTAAAGGTCGCCAATGTTTCTGACTCTGCACTCCCACAGGCAGCACATTCTATGCCCCCACCACTCTCTGGGTAAAGAACCTACCCCTGACAACCCCCCTACACCTTCCACTCTTCACCTTAAATTTATGTCCTCTTGTAACACTTTGTTGCACCCGGGGAAAAAGTTTCTGACTGTCTACTCTATCTATTTCTCTGATCATCTTCTAAACCTCTATCAAGTCACCCCTCATCCTTCGCCGTTCCAATGAGAAAAGGCAAAGCACTCTCAACCTATCCTCGTACATCCTATTCTCCATTCCAGGCAACATCCTGGTAAATCTTCTCTGCACCCTCTCCAAAGCTTCCACATTTTTCCTAAAGAGAGGTGACCAGAACTGCACACAGTACTCCAAATGTGGCCTAACCAAGGTCCTGTACAGCTGCAACATCACTTCACGACTCTTGAATTCAAACCCTCTGCTGATGAACGCTAATACACCATAGGCCTTCTTACAAGCTCTATCTACCTGAGTGGAAACTTTCAAAGATTATGAGCATAGACTCCAAGATCCCTCTGCTCCTTCACCTTACTAAGAACCTACCATTAACCCTGTATTGTGCATTCTTATTTGTCCTTCCAAAGTGGACAACCTCACACTTGACAGAGTTGAACTCCATCTGCCACTCCTCAGCCCAGCTCTGCATCATATCTAAGTCCCTTTGCAGCCGACAACAGCCCTCCTCACTATCCACAACTCCACCAATCTTCGTATCATCTGCAAATTTACTGACCCACTCTTCGACTACCTCTTCCAAGTCATTTATAAAAATTACAAACAGCAGAGGACCCAGAACTGATCCCTGCGGAACTCCACTTATAACTGGGCTCCAGGCTGAATATTTACCATCTACCACCACTCTCTGACTTTGACCAGTTAGCCAGTTCTCTATCCAACTGGCCAAATTTCCCTCGATCCCATGCCTCCTGACTTTCCGCATAAGCCTACCATGGGGAACCTTATCAAATGCCTTACTAAAATCCATGTACACTATATCAACTGCTCTACCCTCATTCACATGCTTGGTCACCTCCTCAAAGAATTCAATAAGACTTGTAAGGCAAGACCGACCCCTCACAAATCTGTGTTGGCTGTCCCTAATCAAGCAGTGTCTTTCCAGATACTCATAAATCTTCTCCCTCAGTACCCTTTCCATTATTTGACCTACCCCCGAAGTAAGACTAACTGGCTTGTAATTCCCGGGGTTATCCCTATTCCCTTTTTTGAACAGGGGCACAACATTTGCCACTCTCCAGTCCCCTGGTACCATCCCCATTGACAGTGAAGACGAAAAGATCATTGCCAACGGCTCTGCAATTTCCTCTCTTGCTTCCCACATAATCCTCGGATATATCCCGTCAGGCCCGGGGGACTTGTCTCTCCTCAAGTTGTTCAAAATGCCCAACATATCTTCCTTCCTAACAAGTATCTCTTCTAGCTTACCAGTCTGTTTCACACTCTCCTCTTCAACAATACAGTCCCTCTCATTTGTAAATACTGAAGAAAAGTACTCATTCAAGACCTCTCCTATCTCTTCCAACTCAGTACACAGTCTCCACTACTGTCCTTGATCGGACCTACCCTAGTTCTCGTCATTCTCATGTTTCTCACAAACGCATAAAATGCCTTGGGTTATCCTTGATCCTATCCGCCAAAGATTTTTCATGCCCTCTCTTAGCTCTCCTAATCCCTTTCTTCAGCTCCCTTCTGGCTATCCTGTATCCTTCCAACGCTCTGTCTGAACCTTGTTTCCTCAACCTTATGTAAGCCTCCTTCTTCCTCTTTACAAGACATTCAACCTCTCTCGTCAACCAAGGTTCCCTCACACGACCATCTCTTTCCTGCCTGACAGGTACATATATATCAAGGACACGTCGTATTTGCTCCTTGAAAAAGTTCCACATTTCCATCACCTCCTTCCCTGACAGCCTATGCTCCCACCTTATGCTCCTCAGATCCTGTCTTACAGCATTGTATTTACCCTTCCCCCAATTGTAAAACCTACCCTGTTGCACGCACCTATCTCTCTCCATAACCAAGGTGAAAGTCACAGAATTGTGGTCACCATAACCAAAATGTTCACCCACTAACAAGCCCATCACTTGTCCCGGTTCGTTACCAATTACCAAATCCAATATGGCCTCCGCTCTGGTTGGACAATCTACATACTGAGTTAGAAAAGCTTCCTGGACACACTGCACAAACACCGCCCCATCCAATCTACTTGATCTAAAGAGCTTCCAATCAATATTTGGGAAGTTGAAATCGCCCACGACTACGACCCTGTGGCTTCTGCACCTTTCCAAAATCTGTTTCCCAATCTGTTTCTCCTCATCTCTGCTGCTATTGGGGGGCCTATAGTAAACACCCAACAAGGTGACTGCACCTTTCCTATTTCTGACTTCAGCCCATACTACCTCCAGAGGCAGATCCCCCTCAAACTTCCTTTCTGCAGCTGTTATACCATTTCTAATTAGCAACTCCACCCCCCCTCCTTTTTTACCACCCTCCCTAATCTTACTGAAACATCTGTAACCAGGAACCTCCAACAGCCATTCCTGTCCCTTTTCTATTCCCGTTTCCATGATGGCCACAACATCATAGTCCCAGGTACCGATCCACGCATTAAGTTCACCCACCTTATTTCTGATACTCCTTGCGTTGAAGTAAACACACTTGAACCCATCTCTGTGTCCATAAGTATTCCCTGTCAGTGCTACCTTCTCTACAACTTCCCTACATTCTTGGACATCCTGACAGTCAGCTAGCCTACTTGCTGGACTACAAGTCTGGATCCCACCCCCTGCCAAATTAGGGGAAATAAATCCCCATCTACTGTAATTGTGTCTTGAAGTGGTTATACAAAACCAGCTGTCAATGACATGAAATACTTCCTCAATTTTTCACATTTATAATGATTTTATTGTGCATGCGGATGTTTGCTTAAAGTGACTGAATAGCACTTTTCTGACCATTTGCAGATCACCTGACAGTCCAAAGTACAAGGTCGATGGAAAACTCTACACTCCAAAATCTATCATGAAAAAGTAAGTTTGAAAACAATGTGTGATTAATGTTTTGCTTCATTCAGAGGACAAAAAATAGAAAGGAAGTTCCTGGTGAGCTGGCAGTTACTGTAAGATATTGTCAGGACTTTTCAGGAAACAACACACAGCAGTGCAGGGAACATCACTCCAGGCAAGAGTGTTTGCATCACTGTCTCTCTGTTACCTGTATCATTATGAGGGCTTCAGAATTATTTTTCAAATATATTGTATTAGGATTGGACATCAAAGACACTTCATTGGAAGTTTGCTTGAATTTTGTTGTTGAAGTGTCCAAACTCTGAATATGACTATATCCAAGAACTTGAGATCCCATTTCTGTCTCTAATTGTTATCACCAGCAACAGTGTTCTTCAAATCCTTGAAATGTTTTGAAGAACAACTTCACCATCTATTGCAGTCACCCATCTGGAGTGTGGCCAGTTTCACACAAACGGCTGAATGCAGGCTGCAGTCCTGAATCCAGAATCTTCAGTCTTTCAAACAGCTGGCACACAATTGTGGGATGGAGGCAAATGCTCATTTAAATAACTACATTTATCTATTATGACTAATTGCAGGCAATATAAGTGTGAAAATCCAAACTGCAATGGAAATGAAACCTATAGTCTGTCAGGAACAACTGAAGAAATTAAAGTATCAGTTTGATCCAAAGTACAATTTAATTACTGATTAATATTGTATTTGGAATAAAGGTTATTGCTGGAGAACCAGCAATTCCTGTGAAGTTATGTAGGCATTTCCTTCTGCATACATGTAGGAATAATGTCAAATACGTTATTCCAGGCCATAGTTAGCACATTACGGAATCTGTTGGGCTCTGCCTCCCAAGTGTGTGTTTTTCCTAGAAGTTGGATTGTGGTGTTTTTTTTAAACAAGACTTTTGCAGCAATAATGTTGTGAATTGTGGTAGAGCCCTGTTGTTTGGCCTGAGAGCTGGAGCCGTGCTGCTGTGAATGATGGCACCACTAATGTTGGCATGCTGCTGATGTGGCCTGATCAAGAAGCTGTTGCTGGGTCACTATTCCAAGAAAGAAATGGCCCAATCTAAAGAGCTAATGGTGTAATTGGAACGATAACAGAGTGGCAAACCTTTCTGTGCCACCATTAATGTTTGCAATTGCTGAGCCAATATCCATTGATGAGGAAAGTTCAATCCTGTATGTAGATCCAGTATCCAAAGCTCTTCACTGGAGAAATTGGACAGTTAGTTGCTGTTCTATAATTGCCCTAAGCTCTTTATCTGAGACTTTTATAGACTATGCAACACGTGTAAAGTATTGAAGAAATGGGTTTGTCACATCCTTCATTTCCATGTTCCAGCCTGACTGACAGTGGCTTGAAATCCTGACACTCCTATTCAAGTTTATAAAAATGTTTTTATTCTGAACGTAAGTGTTTGCTTAAATTGACTTAATAGCACTTGATGACCATTTGCATCTCTGAAAACATCAACTGCTGAAAGTGCAAGGGAGCTGGCGATTCAGGTTCTCCAGAAACTGAGGAGGTCATTGAAAAGTAAGATGAACACAATGTGTAACTGTCTACTAAAAGCTAGCAGGTCTGGCTGCATCTGTGGAGAGAAAGCAGAGTTAATGTTTTTAGTTGAATGACTCATGTTCAGAATTTCAGATCTCTCTGAAGAAGGGTCACGACTCAACGTGAACTCTGCTTTCTCTCCGCAGATACTGCAAAAGATGTTGAATTTCTCCAGCAACCTCTGCATTTCTTTCAGATTGTAAACTTCCACAGTTTTTTCTTTTACACTAAAGAAATTATTGACTGGCATATAATCTTTGCTCTATCGTTAGTGTTGTAAAATGACATTTTAGGTGGAAGCTTGCGGTTAATGCAGCAGACCTGATGCTGGGACTGAAACCTGGAGGCTTTGGCCTATGCCAAGGATGGTATGTTGCCAGCAGTGATCAATGAAGAGATTCTTGCCAGGGTTACTCATCAGTTGATGATGCGGCTTAGTTTCAGGATCTGCTAGTCCAGTAAGAGGGAGGACAGATCAGCACATTACTGAGCCCTACTAATCATACTGACCATCACTGAGACTGCAAAGGTGGGCTCAATCAGGGAAATGAGGGAGGCAGGCCTGAGAGCTCATGGAGAGTCAAGATGGCAAAGAGAACTGGTCTATGTCAGCATGGCTTAGTAATGGGAAGGTGCCAGACTCCCTCCCTGTCATTTTACCAATTCTCCCACCTCCCAGTTATTTGCCAGGGAATAATTGACCATGCATTAACACACAGTCTGTAATTCAATATTTCTTGCCCATCAATGTTCAGGTCTTCAGTTGTTCATTTCTAAACAATGAGGGTAGACGTTTTGAAGACATTGACTGCTTAACTCTTTGCTTGCCAATGCTATTACATGGCCCACCTCCCCTCACCCTGTTCCTCAAAAAAGAACAGACCATGGTGTCCTGCAAACCTGAGCAAAAGTTGAAAAATATCAGCATTTACTGCAGTTATATCATTAGAAAATGACTTTTTGAACAAAAAGTAATGTTAAAGGTATTTCGTGAGAGCAAGCAGTTTCTGTAAGATTTCTGTAGGAACTTCCTCTTGAAAACCTCTCCCAGTGCTATAACAAACACCACCATTCCAGATCATAGAGTCTCCCAATATTTGCATTATTCTTGGTGATTTAGAGTGATTTTTAAAAAATGTTGTATCAACTCAATAGAGCCTTTTGATCTTCATATTTTCATAAGCTGCAAGTCATTTATTGGTGTAAGACCTTTGTTTAATTTGTGCTTCATGAGGACTTGTGGCTGGGGACATTTTAATTGTCAGGAGGATGGGAATCAAAGTTTGCCAGATCTGAGTACAACCATGAGGAAGCAAGTTTGATTTGATCGCATTTTGATGTGGTTTCATTATGCTTTGTTTGCAATCCAGCTGTGTGAAAAGGGAATGTTGGAGAACCATTGATTCCTTCAAAATGTTTCGTGCAATAGCAATACAATGGAACGCCAGTCCAGACAACAGCCGGCACATTTAGTAGGCTGCTGGACTGCCTCCCTAAGAGTTTAATATTACAGACAGAGTTGTCTTAAACAAGAGGACCAACATTGAAGCACCCAAAACGCTGAGATGGGAAATTACTTGCTGATCAATATTGAGGTTCTATTTCTGGACAATGTTGCCAAAGTGAAAAAACTGAAGAAATGGCTCCTCTCCTTCACCCCACCTCACAGCTTCTCTTTGTTTTTCTTTCCTCCTGTCCTCACCACCTCCCCCACCCCAAACTTCCTCCAAATTCATTGCCGTGGTCTCCAAAGTTTGGTGAAATTTGAAGAAGTGTGTCTACAATTAAGAGTGTGACCTAGGGATCTAAGATGGCTGCGATCTGAGAAGATCACACTGCAGAGCTTTGCATCGCAGCAGGAGCAGGACGGTCCTTTAACCCACCCAACCCAGGACATCAGGATTTCTTGGGGTGTTGGGAAGATTGGGAAGCCCCAAGAAACATTTAAAAATTGACTCACCTGTATTGTCAGCTGTCCAGAAATACCTAAAAAGGGAGGAGGAGCATCTGAGACCGGGCCTGCAGCTCAGCCTGCAGCAACCTCGGAGCTGATTACTCTCCAGGACCTGGAGAACCAGCTCTCGAAATCTCGTGAGATGTTGGGGAAACAGATTGAAGAGAAGCTGGCTCCAGTCTCTCTCATGCTGCAGAAGCATGAGCAGCAGCTGGGAGACCTGGAGAAGAGGACAGATGAGGTGGAGCACAGGGTCACAGTGGTGGAAGCTGATGCCAGTTCATTCAAGGAAGAGATCCAAGCCCTGCAGACGCAGGTTCATAATTTGCGTGACCAAGTGGATGATCATGAAAACAGGGGCTGGAAAAAAAACTTTCGGATCATTGGTCTGCCTGATGGTAAGGAAGATGAGGTTACATTACATTACAGTGTGGAAACAGGCCCTTCAGCTCAACAATCCACACTGACCCGCTGAAGCGCAGCCCACCCACCTAACACTACGGGCAATTTAGCATGGCCAATTCACCTTACCTGCACGTCTTTGGACTGTGCGAGGGAACCGGAGCACCCGGAGGAAACCCACACAGACACCGGGAGAACGTGCAAATTCCACACAGTCAGTCGCCTGAGGCGGGAATTGAACCTGGGTCTCTGGCGCTGTGAGGTAGCAGTGCTAACCACTGTGCCACCGTGCCGACCACTAAGTCACTAAGGTGAGCAGCCTGCGGAATTTGTTGAAGATTGGCTTCCGAAATGCCTTGACTTGGAGACTGGCATGAGAGGATTGAAGATAGAGAGGGCTCACCGGGTCACAGCACGGAGGTCGGGTCTGGGTCAACGCCCTCGTCCTTTCCTGGTGCAGTTCCATCATTACCGGGATAAGGAGAGAGTCACGGAGGCTTCCAGACTCCAGGAGAGCGATCCAAAGGCCCTAATGTATGAGGGGTCTAAGATCATGTTTTTTCAGGACTTTTCAGTGGCGGTGATCCAGAAACGAAAATTGTAGGATGGTGTCAAGAGAAGATTGAAGGAATTTGGTAGTCAGTACTCCCTGAGATATCCGGCAGTGCTTCGGATCACCTTAGATGGATCCATGCATCCCTTTGACACATCGGAGAAGGCAAGAGACTTTGTGGACAAACTAACCTAATTTAAACAATTGTAGTATATATAAATATTGTTGCTTGGGTATGTGTTTATCATTCTGTAAAAGAAATGGACGAAATCCGGTTGGAGCTTTGTTTTTCACCTTTTTTTCCCTCTATTGATAATAATTTAGTTCAAACTATGTCTGGTGGTGGTCAAGATGAACATTTTAAATTTCTAAGTTAGGACATACCAAAGGATGGGTGGGGTATTTATTCCCCCTTTTTGTTTATGAAAGAATGTTTTCTTATTCACATTGATATTCTATGGGGTGTTTATTCTTTTTAGCTTGTGCTTGCGATGTGGCTCTAGCTGGGAGAAGTGAAGGTGGTTGAGATGGTTAAATACCTATTTATGGGCAGTTTGGGAGGGGTAGTTGCCCCCTCCTGGCAGGGAGTGAGTTCCCCTACTCAGCGCTATTGCATGTTGGTTTGTTTTCTGGTTTTTGTTGTTTTTTATTTTTAATAATTTCGTATGTTTGTTCAATGTAGCCGTTTTAGTTTATATAATTTTTATATTTTGTGCACCATGCGACACTAAGGCTCAGCAATTTGTGGTTCAGGTTCCTCCTCTCTGGAATTTAAATGTAATTGCAGAAGTTTATGGCTGATGATTTGATGAAATGGTGTACCTGGAATATCAAGGGAAGTCACTCACCAATTAAGAGGAAGAAGGTCCTCTTGAGTCTTTGAAAGGAGAAGGTGGATATTGCTTTGTTCCAGGAGACACATTTGGATGACAAGGAGGATCTGAAATTACAGCAGAATGGCTTTGACCGAGTTTATTTTTCATCATTTAATACCAGAAGTAGGGGAGTGGCTATATTGGTAAGGAAAGATCTCTTCTCATTTAAATTGTTGGAATATGTTAACGACACATACGGGAGGTTTGTAATTCTTACAGCCTTGATAAATAGGGAAGAATATGGCATTTTAAATGTTTATTGTCCCCTAGCTCATCCTCTTAAATTCTTGTTAGATGCTTTTTCTAAACTGATAAGTCTCAAGTCTCGGCACATCATTATCGGGGGAGATTTTAACTGCCTCATGGACCCCACAGTAGACAGGTTGCCGCTGGGTTAACCCCCGTACACAAGATATGATACAACAGCCAATTGCTGCCAGTACCCCTGCTACCACTATCAGGGAGGTGAGGATGGAGACTACCACGCCTTTTCACTTCCCAAACCATGATTCCAGCCATCTCGTGAGTGATTAGTCCACTCCTGAATTCTCAGCCAATTCTTCCGCCAAAGTGGTCAATCCTTGCAAGGCACGAGAGATTGACCCATCAGGTGCTGTATCTTTTGGAATAAAGGTACAACAGCTCCCTCCTAACATCACACATACACCCCCTTTTATCGGCTAGGATCATATCTAAGGCCAGTCTGTTTTCCCAGGCCATTCTGCTGGTTACATCAAGTTGCCCGGAAATACCCTTGACAGCATCTCTAGTGTAATTGATGAAGCTTTGCTGGTTGCAAAAAAAATATAGTTTATCCAATCCACATTCTTGTTGACCGTTACCCACCAAAATAGGGCCGATTGAAAACCTGCTGCAATCTGGTTGTGGGCCTTGAACTCATCGGGGAGCCATCTAGGAACTCCTCTTGAGTCGAGATAAATCCTATCATCAAAGGAAGGATCTAATAACGCCCTTTTACTGCTCTCATTCTTTGTTACTACCACCTTCTCCTTCTCAAATGCCATGGTGAATGGGATTGCCAATTGTACAATTCCACATATCCCTCTCCAGTCAGGAGGTAGGGTAGGTCACAATATTCTGCCTCCACAGTCCCACCAGAGATCCGATCGGGGAACCCGGAGTGCTGAGTAGTTCCCTCCTTTGTCTGTTTCGGTGTCATTCTGAGTTTCTATTCATAACCTCAGCTCCCTCAAGTTTCTAGATGGATTTGTACCCTATCGGCTTATACACGATGTGTGATTCCCGACCGTGGTCAAAAAACGGGGGCGGGGGCAGGGGGGAGCTTTCAAATCTGTCTTCTCCAAGGGAGGGACCATTAGAGATAGGGATCCACAATTCCTATCATTCCATGCAGTCTTATCCTGATACAGGGCTATCATACATTCCATGCCCTTCTCGTTTCGGTTCCACCCGAACGGAAAGGGGACTATGTAGGTAACTGGCCTACCGAAGGCACATGCATAGCAATTGCTTTTATTCAGAGTTTTAACAGTGTACTTTTCCCATTCAACCCAGGCATTTGCATCCCTGTATCCAGTTTCTATTTCAGTGGTCTGCTTCAAGTCCTTGACCTCTATAATTTTTACCACCTTTGGGTTGTTGGGAGGGGCAAAAGGATGTATCTTACTATCAAGTTGGTTGGCTCGTTTTGCATTTCCTACAACTATTTGGAAACAGCAGCCCAAAAAACACTTCCCAATGGCAGCTATTAATATCTTTAAATCATTACTAAGGAGTCGAGACCTGTTTTTACGGGGAAAGGAATCTTCAAAGGAGGTATTTTTAATGGTGAAATATATCGGATGGCACTTTCTGTCAGGACAGTCAAGGGCTGGGTGAAAGGGGGCTCTATGGATAGTGATGCCAGGTGGCAGTTTTTGTGAACCATACCCTGTGTCCGGTCGGGTCTTAAGAAGGATGTTGGAGGAAATATACTCCCTCTGATACTTTACATCTGCCCATTTTACGAGGCTGCAAGCATCAACATCTATTACTTGAGGATATTCAGATTCAGGGACCATTAATAATAAATATGGAGATGACAGCATCGTTTGACAAAATCCCAATACGAGAAAAGCTAATATGGTAACGCTAAGCATCCCCAGCATCCTACAATAGTATTGAAGGACCGAGAGATTTAACATGCAATACAATATGTAGACATCAAAAAGAAACTCTCCCGCATCCACATAAAAATCAGTTACTTCAAGTCTTTTGAGTCTGAGTTTCAGTGGTTCTCCCGTTGATTCAGCTGTCCAGGCTTCTTTCTTAACCGGGGATTCCAGCAGTCCTTTAATCCTGGTGTAGTGAGTCCAGCCTTTCTCCGCCATGCGTATCGCTGTTTCAGGAGTCAAAAGAGCCTGGTACGGTCCCTCCCAATCCAGTTGCAATTTAGTTTCTGTCCATGACTTAATTAGGACCCAATCTCCCAGTTGGACGGGATGAACGGTGAATTCAGGGGGCGGAGTCTGTGCCAGTAATCCGTGTCTGCTAAGAAAGGACAAAGAGGAGGACAAGCCCAGTATATACTTCTTTAAGAACAGGTCGCTACTCTCCAGGGCTGGCAGTTCCCCTTTCGTTCCCAGATAGGGCAGGCCAAAAAATATCTCATAATGGGACAGCCCCATATCTTTCCTCGGGGCGGTTCGCACCCGCAAAAGGGCTATCGGTAAACACTTAGTCCAAGGGAGTCTGGTTTCTACTACTAATTTAGATAACTGCTTCTTGAGTGTCTGGTTCATCCTCTCAACCTTTCCTGATGAAGGTGGGTGACAAGGGGTGTGGAACTCCCAGGAGACTCCTAACCCTTTCATCACTCCCTGGAGTACCCTGGAAGTAAAATGAATTCCCTGATCTGAATCTATACATTCCACTATCCCGTATCTAGGAATTATGTGTTCAAGTATTATCTTGGACACCCCACTTGCAGTGGCAGTGACTAAAGGATACGCCTCCACCCATCCAGATCGGTGATCAACCATTACCATCATATACCTCAGTCTTCCCACTCGGGGTAATTCGGTATAATCTACCTGAATGCTCTGAAATGGTCGTAGCCCAGGTTCTCTCCCTCCTAGGACTTGTTTCCTCAATACCTTCTTGTTGACCTTCTTGCATGTTATACATCCCTCACATATCTGTTTGGCTAGTGTATAGATCCCTTTGCATCCATATTCCCTAAAGACCAAATCACATATTGCTTGCACTCCCAGTGACTCCCCTGGTGTAAGACAGCCATAATTTCTCACATCATCATCTTATTTAGCATCCCCCGGCCATCAGGTAGCATCCAGTGCCCTTCTACTGTCTGCGTAGCTCCCAGTTCTTCTAACTCTCTCTCTTTCTTTAATGCTAAATATCGGTCTCCACCCAGGTTCCTGCACCATAGGGACCAAAATATATATATTGTAGCGGGCTGAGGGTTCAGAGCTGCCTCCTTAGCGACTTCATTCACCAATCTATTTCCCTTTGCTTCAGGATCATGTCCCTGCTGATTTCCACTTATGTGGACTATTGCTATTTCCTTTGGCAACAAAAGGGATTCCAATACTTGCTTTACCAATTCCTCATGAGCTCGTTCTTTACCCCTGTTGTTTATCAGTCCCCTCTCCTGTCATACCTTCCCAAATGTGTGTGCCACCCCAAAGGCAGACTTAGAATCTGTGGATACAGTTCCTTCTTTGCCTTCCAAGGTCTTAAGGTCCCTTCCTAGTGAATAAAGTTCACAAGTCTGAGCCAACCAATTATTGGGTAGTCTACTCACCTCAATAACACTCCCCTCTATTCCATCCACTATTGCATATCCATTGTGTCTTTTACCTTCAATCAGTCTGGAGGACCCGTCAATGAACAGCCTGGCCCCTGCATGTAGAGGGATATCGCTAAGGTCCATTCTTACTTTAGTCTGATATTCTATAATGTCAAGGCAGTCATGTTCTGGGTCTGAGGGAGCTTCACCCTCCCCTTTCCAGAGAAAGGTAGCTGGATTCAGACAAATGTCTGTGATCAATGTAAGGTCATCCCTCTCTATTAGAATTGCTTCATATTTTAGAATTCTAGAGTCTGTAAGCCACCGCCCTGCTTTCTGATTTAATATGGTCCGTACCTGATGTGGGGTGCTGACTATTAAGGCTTCCCCTAAAAGTAAGTTTCCGACTCTGCTCTACCAATAAGGCTGTTGCTGCCACTGCCTGCACACACTCTGGCCAGTAATGTAGCTTTCCATTCTTTAATTAACAATGAATTAATGCTGTTATGTTTTAAATCAATATGACAGGTCACTGAGAATATGTGAAGGAATCCTGCCAATTAATATTGAGTCAGGCGCATCATTATCTGTAATTCAGGATGGAAACGTAACAAGTGACTAAAACATTTTTAAAACCGTAATTGTGCAGTTCTATTTGTTTACCAGTCACTTGTGACTTCTCATTCTGTTTCTGTAATTGTTTTGCTCGAGCACATTCCTTTTTAAAACCCTCAACAGATTCCATAGCACCATTTGCAGTTAATTCAATCCCCAATTTGGGGGCAGTATCTTGTCACGAGCGCAAAACTGATTCTTCGTGCCTCTCATCTCAAAACTGTCCCCATAGTCCAATTAACTCTTTCGTTCCCGCTCCCATGTTATGTTGCCAGATCAATTGCTGAGCCGATTTAACCAATTGAACAGCTTTAGGGCCACCTAATGACCATTCTTCATCATCCAGTGTTTTGTTTACGCCTTGATTTTTTAAAAAAGAAATATTGCAATATTTCTCGCTCCCTATAGCTTCAAATACCAATTTATCAATTTATGCTTGTCTAACTTTAAAGCCTGTTTCTAACTATACGTTTTGGAATCCTAATTGTTAAATATATATTTATATATTATAAATTCATTAATTCAGCATTTAATATTTAAAATATAAAATGCGTACCTTTCCTAACTTTGAAATCCATTATTATTACCCAGTTTTAGTCCCTTAATTTAAATCCAAAATTAGTTTTCTTAAGTAGCCCTGACCAGTCATTGCTCAATTACAATGCTATAGGTCGTGGAATAACCAGAGCTGTCTTAAAAGGATTTGTCTATTCAAGTTAAAAAAAAACTTCTAAAGCATGAATAATGGCTGAATCCAAGGTCACAGATATTAACCATAGGATTGATTTATTACAATCTAATGTTGAACTGAAACTTCAACTGTCATTGAGAGAGGGAATTTTCTGAATAAAGCTACGGCTTAAAATTAAGTGAAAACAAATGAGTCTGAAACACAAAAAAAGGTTATCATTTTGTTTTCCTCTGTATTAAGCTGATTTGAAATCGTTTTTATGTAAGGATAAAAGAGATTAGTTGGAAACTGATAGTAAGGTAGTCATGACCTGTAAAAAAAAGGAGTTAACATTTTATTTCATAATCACTGTAAAATCCTTAACCTTAAAAGAAATCATGTTAAATTTCCATAACACAAATCTGATTCAAAACAGTCCCGGATCTCAAGCTCCAGGGAACAAAGTACAAACATTCAATCACCAACAAACAAATGTGCATTTAGACCGAATCACAAAGGGTTAAACTTTCAATTAGCTGTACAGCTCTTTTCTCTCTCTCTCTCTCATATATACAAACACACTGTATCTCACAGACACTTTCTGAGCTTCCCGCAAGAGCAACTCTAGAGGCTTCTCTTCCTCTCTCTTTACAAACACTCTCTGTGCCTCTCTTAATAATTTATCAAGTGATTTCTCACTCCACCCATTTACTTTCTGAATTTTCTTTTCTGGATGTCTGGCCATGATTTAGTTACGAAGTGTATTCTCAGTAGCCCTTCAGCTACTAGCCCTTCCAACACAAAGCTTAATCTGATCTCTCCTGACCGAAAGGCTGTTTTCTGTTGACATATAAATTCAAATATTTACAAACACAGTCTTCGTCCAACCCATACTTTGGCCAGAAGACGGCGGGATGAAGAATGGATTCCTTAGTCCATACAAAGCAACAATATTTAATCATCTTTTTCCTATCTTTAGTATTATTTTTCCAATTTTACAACATCCTGCCCAACAAACTTTCTGGAGGTATGTTGTCAGGGACCCCGCCTCCATTTCCATTTTTTTCCCATAGGCACTTTACCCCCGGCACAGCCCATATTGAGCTCCTTCATTAGACACTTATTAACTACTAAAACTCAATCCCAGCCACCAAGGCAGGACTTAAAAATCTCTTTTCCTTCTTTGGTCCATGCATGGAGTTGCCTGGCTCCCTGTGCCTACTTACAACATTTCGCCTGGTTCAGATAGACTCTCATCGGATCTCAATCAGTCAACCAGAAGGGGAAAACCACCGCTGAGGAACACAGGACCGTTCCAAAAGGAATGGGACACGTCTTTCCAGCCATTGATGGTGCCTACCCCACTGGTGATGATGGATATCCCGGATGAGCCCTCAAATTGTGAGAAACAAAACTCACATATTAATAAATTTCAGTCCGAGTCAAATTCTGAAGCAGCGAATTTTTTTGGTACGCACTTGCAACAACGGGTGTCTAACAAGTAAGCACCCCGATCTGAGAGTTACATTCTGATTTATGCTGTTCAGCTGCGTCGCTCGGTCTCCCCTTTCACCCCATTGGTTACTTTTGTTGCAGCGTGTAGCCTATCACAAGCTGTAGCTTAACTCGACCTTTGTCTATCTTCTCCCATTACTCTAAGCCTGTAGCCCCTAAACGTAGTTATCTCATTCCTTATATGTGACAATCCTGGCATAGTTTGCTGTCTTCGTGCGATCATCCTGCCAAACTAAATTCTATCCGTTGGCCACATCCCTCCTGAGACTGGCACACTATTCTTCTGTTACTGGTACATCCTGCTACATGGTCGCTCTGCCCTATTAGTCATAGCTAATTCTTCCTGTTTTCGCTTCTTCTGTTTTTCTATGCCTGGTACATCCTGCTACGCAGTCACTCTGCCCTATTAGTCATAGATAATTCTACCTGTTTTCGCTTCTTCTGTTTTCCGATGCCTGGTACATCCTGCTACACGGTCGCTCTGCCCTATTAGTCATAGATAATTCTACCTGTTTCCACTTCTCACTGTTTAGTATTTGCATGTGCACCCTAATTGTATAATGTAAACTTTTGCAGAAGCAACACCTGTTCCCTTATTCTGTACAGTTTTAACTCTATAGCTTACGCTTCCCATTGAATTTGATTTTTTTTAAAACAATGTACTTGCAACTATCACCTGAAACAGACCTGAAGCTACTCAATTTTACTTCCACTATTAAAAAAAATTTCCAAAGAAGCAATTCAGCAAAACAAATATCCCAAGATGTGTGTATGCCTGTGTTTAAGCATAACCTCATGAGCCCATGTGTTCAGGCTGTGCAAGCTGATACCAGGATCTGGTCTCAGCCTCCAGCAGGACACCAACAGGCGGAAGGTGTAAGCCTGCTCCTTCCGATGGTATGACTAATAGGGCAGAGCGTCCGTGTAGCAGGATGTACCAGGCATAGGAAAACAGAAGAAGCGAAAACAGGTAGAATTATCTGTGACTAATAGGGCAGAGCGTCCGTGTAGCAGGATGTACCAGTAACAGGAGAATAGTGTGCCAGTCTCAGGAGGGGAGTCAATTGCCAGGATAGTCACATATAAGGAATGAGATAAATAAGATTAAGAGGTGACAGGCTTAGAGTAATGGGAGAAGTAAACCGAGATGGAGAGAAGCTAGATAAAAGTGGAGTGAAGCTGGAGCTTGTGATAGGCTACCCGCTACAGCAAAGGTAACCAATGGGGTGAAAGTGGAGGACTGAGAGACGCAGCTGAACAGCATAAATGAGAATGTAACCCTCAGATTGGGGCGCTTACTCGTAAGGCACCCGTTCTTGCAAGTACGTATCAATAAAGTTCGCTGCTTCAGAATTTGACTTGGACTGAAATTTATTAATATGTGAGTTTTGTTTCTCACAGTGTGTTTTTTCCCCTTGCCCAGAGCTTTGTACATTGAGTCCCTTCGGACCCTGACCATTTTTGATCTCTATACAAAATGGAAGATGGCCCAGGTGACGGCGATGGCACAAACCTGGGACCCTGGTGCTGTGAGGCAGCAGTGCTAACCACTGAGCCACCCCAAAATATCAGGAGAATCGGCGTTTAGGGCATTAACCCTTCATCTGGAATGTGATGAAGGATTCCTGATGAAGTGCTTACGCCAGAAATGTCGATTCTCCTGCTCCTCTGATGCTGCCTGACCGGCTGTGCTTTTCCAGCACCACATTGTTTAACTCTGATTCTCCATCATTGACACTGAGCACCATCTCCTCCACATTCATTTCTAGGCGACAAATCCCTCGACCGCACCTCATTTCCTATTGGCTGCAACCACGAGATTAATAGACGCTTTGACCAATTGGAGCTGGATAGAGACTAAGGCCTGCCCTAGGCTCACGCGGGGTCTCGAGACGCGACCGTTTAACCAACTCTGCGCGAGCTCACGGTTAGGAATTTGGAGAGTTTATTTTCAAATGTTTCCAAGGAGGGTAAGAAAACATCTATGATACTAATCAGTAAACTGTTAATGTGCGGATACACTGAGGAGGAAAGTTTTTCTATCCAATTACCTGTCCAAATGATGTTGGCACTCGGGGTTAACAGGACACCAGATCAGGATGAGATCCATCCAAGGATCCTGATTGAAGTGAGAGGGGCACTGGACACAACATTACAGTCTCCTCTGGACTGAGAGGAGGTGTCAGGAGACTGGAGGGTTATCAACATTACGGCTTTATTTTGTTAAGGGTTTTAAATGTAATCCAGGCATTTGCAGCTTTGTCGGTTGAACACTGGAAGTGAGGAAGCGTCTGGCAATGAATATTTGGTTTAAAGCTAGCATTCACGTGGAAAAAGGTGGATGGGGTAGGAAAGGTTGAGGGGCAGTTGTGCATAACCAATTTGCTGAAATTTGTTTTTGATAAATTAACGGAAAGGGTTGGTAAGGGCAATACTGCGAATATGATTCTGGAAATCCATGTGATATGTATGGATTTCCTTAAGGTACTGCACAGCAGATTTGTGTGAAATGTTATAGGTGATGGTAAAAGAAGCAGTTTAACAGGGATACAACATTAACTGAGTGATAGGAATGAAAGACATAGAGTCATCGAGATGTACACCACGGAAACAGACCCTATGCATGAAAAAGTTGCCTCTTAGGTCTCTTTTATATCTTTCTCCTCTCACCCTAAATGTACATCCTCTAGTTCTGGACTACCCCTTCCACAGTGAAAAGACTTTCTCTATTTATCCTATCCATGCCCTTCATGATTTTATGAACCTCAATAAGGTCACCCCTCAGCTGCTGGCGAAAATAGCCCCAGCCTACTCAACCTCTTCCTGTAGCTCAAGTCCTCCAACCCTGGCAACATCCTTGTGAATCTTTTCTGAACCCTTTCAAGTTCCTTTCCGATAGGAAGGAGTCCAGAATTGCACACACTATTCCAACAGTGGACTAACCAATGTCCTGTACAGCTGCAACATGACCTCCCAACTCCTGTACTCAATACTCAATAGACATTCTTTTAAACTAGAAGAAAGTTTTCTGAGTGGAGTTCCCAGGGATCAATATTGGGACTACCATGTTCCAGGGAGGACAAGGATGACAAGGTAAGGGTCCCTTGCATGGTGAGTGAGGTTATGCATTTGGTCAAAAGGAGGAAAAAAAACATACGTAAGGTTTAGGAAGTTAAACCAGCCAGCACCTGTGAGGAGTATAAAGAAAGCAGGAAAATACTCAAGCAGGGAATGAGGGGAGCGTGAAAGAGCCATGAAATGACCTTGACAAGTTGAGTTAAAGGGAATCCCAAGGCATTTTATGTATATATTAAAAACCAAAAGCTGTCTCGGGTGAAGGTAGGACCATTCAAGGATAAAGGAGGGAACTTGTGCTTGGAGGCAGAGGATATGAGCACTTTGGATCGGTCTTTACCGAGGAGAATGATATGAAGGAGAGTGAGATTCGTGTGGAAAATGCTAATATACTCGGGCATTTTGAGATCAAGAAAGAAGAGGTGCTGTGTCTCTTAAGAGCCTTAAGATGGATAAGTCCCCAGGCCCAACGATATCTACCCCAGGTTATTGAGAGAGGCAAGAAAGTAGATTGCTGGGGCCTTGACAAAGATCTTTGCATCCTTGCTGGCCACTGGAGAGATCCCGGATAACTGGCAAGCAGCTAATGTTGTGTCCATGTTCAAGAATGAAAATTCAGGAAACTACAGACTGGTGGGTCTCTCATCATATCTTCTGGTTGTGAAGGTATTTAAGAGTGTTCTTAGGGATAGGATGTTCGTGCAGTGGAAACGTGTAGCCTAACTGGGCACAGTCCGTATGGCTTTGTTTAAGAGATGACAAAGGTGATCGATGAGATAGACAGCATCCACTGTTCTACTGTGGATTTTAATAAGGCTTTCAACAAGGTCCCTCATGGTAGGCTTATCCTGAAGATTATGATACATAGGATCCACAGTGACTTGGCTGGCCCATAGAAGGCAGAGGGTAATGTTGGAAGGGTGTTTTTCTGGCTGGAGATCCACGGTTATTGGAGTTCCGCAGGGATCCAGGCTGCGACCTGTGCTATTTTGTGATGTGGATAAATGACTTGAATGAAAAAGTAGGTGGGTGGATTAGTATATTTGCAGATGACACAAAGATTGGTAGAGTTGTAGGTAGTTAGGTGTTTGTCAAAAAATACAGTGGGATATAGTTCAGTTGCATATATGGAGAGAGAAATAGCAGATGGAGTTTAGTCCGGGTAATTGTGAGCTGCTGTGCTTGGGAAATCAAATGTTAAGGAAAAATATAAGTTAATGGCAGGACTCTGAACACATCGATGTATCGAGGGATCTTGCAGTTCAACTCCATAGCTCCTTGAAGGTGGATACAAAAGTAGACAGGGTGTTAAGAAGGTGTATGGTATCCTTACCTTTAATGGTCAGGGAATTGAGTACAAGAGTCAGGATTGCATGCCAAACCTTTATAAGATTTTAGTTAGGACACACTTAGAGTATTGGGTTCAATTCTGGTCACCACATGATAGGAAGAATGTGGAGGTTTTGGAGAGGTGCAGAAGAGGTTTACCAGGATGTTGCCTAGATTAGAAGGTGTGCATGATAAGAGGCTTGAAAAACTTGGGTTGTTTTCTCTGGAGCAGCAGAGTACAATCGGAGACTTATTAGACATCCAGAACTGAGATGTATGGGTTGGCAGTAAGAAACTTTTTCCAAGGGTCAAATGTCTAATACTAGGGGGCATGCATTTATTGTGAGAGGGGTTAAGTTCTCAGGAGATGTGAGGTGCAAGTCTTTTTTAAAGAAGTGGTAGGAGTCTGGAATGTGCTGCTGGTGGTAGTGGTGAAGGCAGATAGGATAGGAGCTTTAAGATAAGCACATGAGTAAGCAAGGAATGGATGGATATGGAATAAGGGAAGGCAAAAGGGATTACTTTAATTTGTCATGTTTGGTACAATGTTGTGGGCCAATGGGCCTGTTCCTGTGTTGTACTGTTCCAGTTTCTATGATCAGACCGTGTGAGACTTGGGAAGCCAATTTCCATGAGAAGTCTCATGCAGTTTAATGTATGCGACTTAATTGCAGCTGCTAATGTAGCACTGTTGCAGCACAGAGGTACTGCCTCCCTCACTTAACACAGAAAAGAACAACATTGTTAATAGTAGGGCCCTGTGGATTGTTTTCAATTGGAGAGACATTGGGCTGCAGGTATATATTTCCTTGGAAGTAGTAGACTGGCTAGTGAAGAAAACATTTTGGATGCTTACCTTTATTGTTCAGCACATTGAGTACAGAAGTTGGGACATCTTGGTACACTTGTACAAGACAATGGTAAGGTCACATGTGGAGTACTGCATACAAATTGCGTCGTTCTACTATAGGAAAGATGCTATTAAATTGGAAGGTTGCAAATACATTTACTAGAATGGCACCGAAAATAAGCTATAAGGAGAAGCTGGATCTTTATACTTGGAACATTAGAGGCTGAGGGGTGATCTTGATTGATGTTTATAAAATATGAAGGGGCATCGATAAAGCAATAGCCAAAGCCTTTTCCCCAGGGTAGGGGAGACCAAAACAAGATATGTAGGTTTAAGGTGAGAAGGGAAAGATTTTAAAAGGGACCTGAGGGGGATATTTTTCTTACTGTCAGAGGAAGTGGTGTAAGTGGGTACAATTATAACATTTAAAAGTGATTTGGAAAGGGACATAGATTAGTGGCCAAGTGCTGGCAAATGGGACTACTTTACTTTAGAATCATAAAGTATTGGGTAATCAATAGTTAAAAGCTTCTGTTTTCTAAGTGTCCATTTTGCAATAGTAACTTGCCTCATAAGATGGCGGGTTGCAGTGACCATGAGAATGAATTAAGGAATGTACGATTCTTGGCATATCCTTCTAGCTGTGTTTCCCCAGACAGATTTTTTTTTGTCACCTCTAATGAATAGAACACTGAGAGTAGCTTAGCTTTAACTGCATTGACACAAGAGAATGGCACCATATATAGACACATTTAAATCAATAACTTTTGTTTTAATCTATGTGAACAACACTAAATGTATTAATTATTTAGTTTGAATTTTGAGAACTTAATTAAAGCTAGAAACATTTGTGTGGGAAACTGAAATGTATGAAATTGTTACACCCATAAGGGCTATAAGATACACTGCCTTTTTGCAAGAACTCAGATCTATCATTAGTATGTTCAAGGATATCTTGATTAATACTCTGGATTATAGACTATTGATCTCTCGCTGGCCTAATCAAAAATAAAGTTTGTTGAATTTGTAACTTTTATGGTCCAAGAATATTTGAGTCAACACTTTTGGTGCCATGACTCTCTTCCCAACACAGGAAACATTTTTCAAAGGTTGCCCATGGTAGGATGATGGAGAAAGTGAAGTTGCATGGGGTCCATGGTGTTCTACCCAGATGGATAAAGAACTGTCTCCTGTTGCCCAGCCAGAGTAGTAGTGGAAGAAAGTTTCTCAAAATGGAGAACTGTGACCAGTGGTGTTCCACAGGGATCAGTGCTGGGACCACGGTTGTCTGTGATATACGTAAATAATTTTGAGGAAGGTATAGGTGGTCTGATTAGCAAGCTTGCAGATGACATGAAGATTAGTGGAGAGCAGATAATGAAGGGGACTGTCAGAGAATATAGCAGAATACAGATAGATTGGAGAGTTGGGCAGAAAAATGACAGGTGGAATTCAATCTGGGCAAATGCGAGTGATGCGTCTTGGAAGATCCAATTCAAGAGTGAACTATAGAATATATGGAAAAGTCCTGGGGATCATTGATGTACAGAGAGAGATCTGGGTGTTCAGGTCCATTCTTCCCTGAAGGTGGCAACACAGGTCAATAGAGTGGTCAAGAAGGCATACAGCTTGCTTTCCTTCATTGGATGGTCATGTTACAGTTGTGTAAGACTTTGGTGCAGCCGCATTTGGAATACTGCATACAGTTTGATCGCCGCGTTACCAAAGGATGTGGATGCTTTAGTGAGGATGCAGAGGAGGTTCATCAGGATGTTGCCTGGTATGGAGGGCAGTAGCTATGAAGAGAGTTTGAGTAGATTAGGATTATTTTCATGAGATGGAGGTTGAGGGTGGACCTGATTGAAGTCGACAAATTGAGGTATAGACAGGCTGGATCGCAAGAAGCTTATTCCCAGAGTCATGATCTGTAGCTGCTGGTGTTGGACTGGAGTGTGCAAAGGTAAAAATCACACAACACCAGGTTATAGTCCAACAGGTTTATTTGCAAGCAAAGCTTTTGGAGTGCTGCTCCTTCATCAAGTGGTTGTGGAGTATAAGATTGTAGGTCACAGAATTTATAGCAAAGGTTTACAGTGTGATGTAACTGAAATTATATTATGAAAAAGACCTGGATTGTTCAAGTTTCTCATCTTTTAGAATGGGCATGTTGGTTTCAGTTCTTTCATATGTAAATCCCAGAACTTCCTTAAAGTTACATTCTCAAGTGACCTTTAATAATAGGTGCCATGTTTGCCCAGGTAATACATTGAAGGCGTGAGGTGCCCTGTGTGATGCCGTTTGTGCTCCAATGTTCAGACTGATTCTAATCTAAAAAGAGACTTACAGAATCTTAAGTGGATTCATGCAGTTTTTGAGCAAAATAAAATGTAATTCTGCAAATATAAATTCACCCCACAAACTTGTGTGTGTGTGTGTAGTGGGGGGAGGGTGTGAGAGAGACTATGTATGTGTGTGAGTGTAAAGAGGTATAAGTCTGTGAGATGTTGCCTGAGTATGGAGTGTACGCGTGAGCGTATGAGAGGGGGTCTGGAGGCATGTGAGTATGTGACTATCTGTTTGTCTGTGCACTTGTGTGTGTGAAGTGCATGGGGTCACCTGCATTGTGACATGAACCCAGATGACACGAAGATTAGTGGAGGTTGAGGCCATCCCATGGGTACTGAAATTGGCTACTTTGCGTTGTTGCCTGTTCTGAAGTCCACCTTGTATGATGGTCACCCGAAGGTCCGAGGTCGAATGTCCCGGACCACTGAAGTGTTCTCCGACTGGGAGGGAACACTCCTGTCTGTTGATTGTTGCGTGGTGTCCATTCATCCATTGCCATGACCTCTAATCAGTCTCACCAATGTGCCATGCCTCAGGGCATCCTTGCCTGCAGCATATGAGATTGACAATGTTGGCTGAGTCACATGAGTACCTGCAACGTACATGGTGGGAGGTGTCCCCACGCGTAATGGAGGCATTGTGTTAACACTCTGACATGTCTTGTAGCATCTACCATGATATGGTTGTATGGTGTCCTGAAAGTCGGGCAGTTTGCTGCGAACAATGATCTGTTTGAGGTTTGGTGGTTGTTTAAAGGCGAGAGGTGGAGGCGTGGGGAAGGTCTTGGCAGGTTGCGAAGAGCATGGCAGAGTTTTTCAGCTCCTGGGAAATGTTGCACAACCCTGTTGGTTGCAACTAGAAAAGTTAGAAACATTACATTGTGTGGGATCTGAAACATATGAAATTGTTAACATGCTCAAGAGCTATAAAATATGCTGCCTCTTTGCTAGAAATCAGAGATACATCATTAGTACATTCAAGGATACCTTGATTGACACTCTGATTTACAGACTATTGATCTCTTGCCAGCTTAATCAAAAATAAAGTTGTTGAATTTGTAACATCCGTGTGCTCCGAGAATGTTTGAGTCAACAAGGATACCTGGTCAGTATAGATAAAGTGGGTCTGTTTCTGTGCTATATGATGGTGAGATCAGACAGTGTGTGACCTAAGTGGGAGAACACAACCCATTGGGTTTCAATGTCTTTGTCATAGAGTCATCGATGTACAGCATGGAAACAGAATCTTTGGTCCAACTTGTCCGTGCCAACCAGATATCCGAAACCCAATTTAGTCCCATTTGCCAGCACTTGGCCCATATCATTCTAAACCCTTCCTATTCTGCTACCCACTCAGATACCTTTTAAATGTTGTGATTGTACCAGTTCCATCACTTCCTCTGGCAGCTCATTCCACCCTCTGTGTGAAAAAGTTGACCCTAAGGTTCTTTCTTAAATTTTTTTATCTCTTATCCTAAACCTTTGGCTTCTAGTTCTGGACTCCCTCACCCAGGGAAAAGGCCTTGTCTGTTTACCTCAGTCATGTCCTTTATGACTTCATAAACTCTATAAAAATCCTCAGCCTCCGACACTCCTGGGAAAACAGTCCCAGCCTATGCAACCATTCACTACAGCTCAAATACTCCAACCCTGACATCTGATGTCTGATTGTAACATGTGGGAAATGTTAGGTTTTAAAGCTAGCAATAGTTGCATTGACCTGGAGGAAGGTTTAATAAGTTACTTAATGTTTTCAAAAGCCCTCCAATATTTTTTTTATTACAGAATATCATCATTTGCAAAGGTGTAACAAAGACTATAGGTTTGAACAGGGTAGACAATTTGATATCTTGGGCTATAATGATAATGGCAGAGGTATTTTCACAGAATCCTTTGAGCTATCACTTTTGTCCTGGGAAAGAAATACTCTTTACTCCAGGTGTAAGACCTCCTGGGATTGTGTGCAGTTTTGGTCCAAATTTGAGGAAGGACATTCTGGGTAATGAGGGAGTGCAGCGTAGGTTCACAAGGTCAATTCCTGGAATGGCGGGACTATCATATGTTGAAAGATTGGAGCGACTGGACTTGTATACACTTGAGTTTAGAAGAATGAGAGAGGATCTGATTGAGATGTATAAGATTATTAAAGGATTGGGCACTATGGAGGCAGGAAGCATGTTTACACTGATGGGTGAGTCCAGAACCAGAGAACACAGTTTAAAAATAAAGGGTAGGCCATTTAGAACAGAGTTGAGGAAAAACTTCTTCACCCAGAGAGTGGTGGATATATCGAATGCTGTGTCCCAGAAGGCAATGGAGGCCAAGCCTTTCTTCAAGAAAGAGACGGATAGAGCTCTTAAAGAGAGTGGAATGAAGGGTTATGGGGATCAGGCTGTGGATGATCAGCCATGGCCATAATGAATGGAGGTGCTGACTCGAAGGGCCGAATGGCCTACTCCTGCACCTATTGTCTATTGTTTATAAAAAGGCTTCAGAACTCATTGGAAGAGGAAACAGGCTCAGCGCTGAGCAGAATGCGAGAGGAAAAGTGACCATTGAGAAAAGGCTTGTTCACCATGTGGCCCAATGGACAGATTGAGGCTTCACAAGTTGTCTTATTTAATTGTTAAGAACCTGTTTGAAAATGATATTGCAAACTGCTGGAGTGATCACATTCTGAAGTGAGACAGCAATGTTGGCTTTCTGGCCCATAAGTAGAGAAACTGTCCTCTGCCACTAAACCCCAGGACTAAATTGTCCAGCCCATTTCCAAGATGTCCTAAACAGCCTATGACAGTTATTCCAAACACAGGTGAAACATTCTGTCAGGAGATGCTACTTCACTCAGAGCAATTTCTCATCTGTGAGACGAGCAACTGCAGCAAATATGGGAGAGAAAAGAACTCTGATTGTAGAAGCATCAAGCTGATATGAACTTGCCTTGCTTTATTCAGCCTGAGGCCTGGATACTAGGAGCGGCAGTCGTTGAGACTGCAGGGTGTGAGAGGTGAGTGTGGTGGAAGATTTTAAGGGCCAAGATGCCATCTGGGTGGATGAAGGGAAGAAGCTGGGATTTGGCGAGCAGGGACAAGGGAGGCTGTGAGGCAGTGAGTGGTCTAGTGTGATTCTCCACGTACAGGTGCTAGCCCTCTGGAGGACAAAGGTAGAGTGGACTTCCTGAGTCACTGGAGAAGGAGGGCACCTTGATTAGGGGAGAAATCGGAGGCATATGGCAGTATAGGAATAGGAGTGAGAGTGATGGGTGGAAGGAAGGTTTAGGAGTGACAGGCTAAGTGATTGAGAACTCGAGTCATTTTAAGTTAGCTTTTTATATTTATGACAAATCTACTGTTCAGTAAGGATGCATAGAGAGGAAAACATGTTTGATAGTTCAGAGTGGTTTACTGATCTCTGAGACCGAACAGCCATATGGTGTAGAATGTATTGATCTGTGTAGTTTGGGGCAACAATCTTCTGTTCAGGTGTTGGGTAGCTCTTAGTCTTGGTGTTTCTCCATCTTCTTAACTTCTTGGCCTGTAAAGAAAGCAGCTGCTTGATGAGGACTCCTGATTGCTAAACACTAATTTGACTGAGCCACAATGAAGGCAGAGCAATCTTGTTCCAAATCTTCCATGTGTGTGACTTGGATGGGATCTTGCAGGTGCTTCCATGTATCTTAAGCTCTTGTCCTTCGCAATGATAGAGAATGCTGGTTTGGAAGGTGCTATCTAAGGAGCCTTGATGAGTTATTGGAGTGATTCTTGTCGATGGCACACACTGGTTGGTGGTGAAGGAAGTGAATTTTGAAGGTGGTGGATGGGATACAAAATGAGATGCTGATTTGAACTATCAGATGTCAGGCTTTTTAAGTGTTGCTCATCCAAGTAAGTTTGAGATTATTTCATCGCATTCCTGACTTGTGCCTTGTAGATGGTGGATACTTTCCATATCTACTCTGTCTATCCCTTTCAGAATATTGTAACTTTCTGAGAATGTTGCTCATTTTTCTAATCTCCAGGGAAAGCAGGCCCAGTCTCCTCAATAACTCATTTATAGCACAGTCCCGCCAAGCCAGCAATCAGTTTAGTGAAACTTGCTACACTCCATCTTTGAAAAAAAAATGCCCTTCCTTAGGCCAGAGAACCAGAAATGCACACAATACTCCAGTTGACGTCTCACCTATATAAAAAAAATGACTGATGTGATGGACAGCTCACATAGGATTTGTCTTCCGAATTGCTTTTTGCACCTGCTTGCTAACATTCGTTGACTAGTGAACAGGAATACCTAGGTCCTTTTGGACCTCAGCACATACTGTTTATAAAATGCTTTGCACCATCAGGCCTCCAACCAAAGGGATAGCCTCATTCTTACCCACATTGTATTCCATCGACCATGCTCTTGTCTAGTCACTCAGCTTATCTATGTCCATCTGAACCCTGTTTGTACCGTCTTCAATACTTGCAATCCCACTAAATTTTATGTCATCTGCAAACTTGGAAATATTACAATCGGTCCCCACATCCAAATCATTGTAAACAGTAGGGGTCCAAGTACTGACTCTCTGCTCACACTTAAGATAAAGCGTGGCACTGGAAAAGGCACAGCAGGTCAGGCAGCATCCAAGGAGCAAGACAGTCAACGTTTTGGGCAGGGCTCTCTTCAGGACTCCCACTTGACAATCTGAGAATGACTCATGCCTAATCTAAATAAACGATGGATGGCTCTGCTTGAGGTACTGAATGCCTGCTCCTTCTCCTTGTTCATATCTACTATCAGTTGCCAGACCATGTGTAGATCTACAATGAAATGTCTGGAATATGGGGTGAGTGGTTAGTATTAATAATCTGAGGAAAAGTATCACCAACGTTGAAGTCTTCACATTGAGTACAGATTAAAATCAGTTCATTATTGAAACAGGGTCTCTTTCTATGCTGTATGACTCTTCAATCCATCAGTCCATTCTGAACATAATCCCAAACTAAACGAGTCCAACCTGCCTGATCGTGGCTCTTTTCTCTCGAAATCTTTCCTATTCATGACTTGGAGGTGCCATTTTGGACTGGGGTGGACAAAGTTAAAAATCACACTGATTATAGTCCAACAGGTTTGTTTGGAAGCACTCGCTCCGAAAGCTGTGTTGTGTGGTTTTTAACTTTCTCCTATTCATGTATCTATTCAAACATCTTTTAAATGTTGCAATTGTGCATCTGCCTCTCATGTTTTTTTTAAAATCTCTCTCGTCTCACCTTAAAAATGTGCCTCCAAGTTTTGAAATCCCCCATCCTAGGGAAAAGACAACTACCATTACCTCTATCTAAATCTCTCACTATTTTATAAAGTTCTATCAGATCACCTTTCAACCTTCTCCACTCCAGTGAAAAATAGTGTCATCCTAACCAACATTTCTTCATAACTCAAACCTTCTATACCCACCAATAACTTGGCGAGTCTCTTCTGAGCCCTCTCCAGCTTGATAATATCCTTCCAATAACTGAGTGACCGGAACTCAACACAACACTCCAGAAGAGGATTCACCAATGTCCTGGTCAGCCTCAACAGACTTCCCAATTCCTGTACTCAATGGACTGAGCAATGAAGGCAAGCGTGCCAAGTGTCTTTTTATCCACCTTGTCCATATGTGATACAAATTTCAAAGAATTATATACCTGCATCCTTTGCGCTGCTCTATTCTATATACTTTCAAGTATTTCCTGATAACAAATTCAAATGCTGCACACAAGTTGATTGCTCCAGATTTTACAGCTTCAGTTTGTTCAAATGAAAATGTCGTAATGACAGTACAGCTAATCTTTCTTTCTGTTCCAGTTGAAGGTGGTCAGAAAGACCAGGAGATATTCCAGATACAAAGTGAAAAACCATGGGTGAACACTATCCCAATAAAGGAGAAGTTGCAAAGTTTCTTGACTGTTGATTGATGCATTGAGTTAACACTCATCTCTAATGTTTGAAATTGAAAAGCTGTAGAAGATGAACTGCTGGCAAGAGATCAAAAGCATGATGAGTGGAGAGAGAAACTTCTCCAGAGAGAATTAGTAAAAAATACAAACTAATCAGTTGTTCCAGAGCAGTTTCTTTTCCCGAACAAATTCCACATCTGGAAGCACGGTAGCAATGATTGGAGACCCAGGGACTGGGAAAATAATAAGACCATAAGACATAGGCGTGGAAGTAAGGCCATTCGGCCCATCGAGTCCACTCTACCATTCAATCATGGCTGGGCATTTCAACTCCACTAATTTCAACCAATGGTGCAAAACAAACTCTTTCTGATTTGGCAACTGGGAAAATATACTCACAGGTTGAATATTAGCTGTAGAATAAACTTGAAGAACCTGATGCTGGATCAGTATCCTCACTTTAGGAATGTTCTCAGCAAGGTCTGGAAAATCCCAGAGGATTTGCTGTTTATTTGCAATGGTTTGGATGAATTGAAGCAGAGATTTGATTTTTCTGACAACTGGAGAAATGCAGAACTTCAGTTTGTGTGCACTGATCCTGAATGCTGGTGTGAAGTGTCTGACATTGTGTCCAGTTTAATCCAGCACCAGCTGCTCCCAGGATGTTCAGTACAGGTGACCAGCTATTCCCCTACAGTCCATTTATTTGAAAAGGTTGAGATCATTGGCTGGGTTGTATTTCTGGGATCTATTGGTGATGCACAGAAGGAATATTTCAGCAAGTGTTTTGAATAGCAGATGGTGGCAGCAGCTGTTTTTAAATACATGGTGGAGGAGATCCTTTACACTATGTGCTCCAACCCTTCATACTGCTGGATCCTTGGTCTGTCACTGGGTCCCTCACGCAGAGCCAGGGAACAGCAGCAAGTTTCCAAGACCACAACCGAACTCGATTCCTACTATATTTATGACACTCTGCAAAACTATTGCTGGGAAATTGAAAACCCCTGTGATGTGTTACTGAAGCTTGGTGAGACAACCTTCACAGGACTCTAAGAAGATTGTGTTTAGCAATGGAGATTTGATCCAGTATATTCTGCAACCACCCCCCCCCCCCCCAACCCCCCCACCCCCGTCACTGTTATCCGTCTAGATACATCTTAAAAGACGCTATCCTGTCCGTGTCTACCACCTCAACTAGCAATGTGTTCCAGGTGCACAACACCCTCTGTTTAAAAAAACTTTCCATAGATATCCTCCCTAAACTTTACTCCTGTCACTTTGAACTCGTTACCCCTTGCAGTTGAGTCCCACACTCTAGGAAAAAAAGCTTCTTGCTTTTCGCTGTTACATTCACTAGACGAGCAGCAATTACTGCAGTCCTTTTGTCAGAGCATCCTAACCTCTGGCTGATATGTCAATTGGAGCATGGACACTAAACATTCAGTAAGAGGAAGCAAAGAGCAGCCATTGGACGCTGATCTGTAAATGAGGGACCTTAGCTTGCCCCACAGTGTGGAATTAGGGTAGCTCACTGCATCAGTGACTCAGAGACCTCTCACTTAGAATACCTGCTGCTGTGTTTAAAAAAAAATGTATTGGCAGTGGGTGCCTTTGTTGTGATCACCATCAATACTTTAATTAACTTGGAAGCTAAAATCAAGTGGGATAAAGATTCTGGTTTAATAGACTATTTGGTATTCTCAATGTTGTGCAGAAATACACCAGCTAGGTCTCCTGAGTAAACCTACACAATGAACGTAAGAATTTCCAATAATCCACATGTTATGTGTGAGTCTTCGCTCTAGGAAGGCCTCCCAAAATATCAGGCCAACTGAAATGTAGACCCAGTTTAAGAGGGAATCAAGTCAAAAGACTCTATTTCCCTGTAAACTCATGCTGTAACATTTAAGAATCTGTTGTTAGAAACATTCCTGAGAGATGGACTTTACAGCTGGCACAGAGAAAGAAAATCCATCTAGTCCGTGCACAAGCTGACTTTGTCCTCCAGCCCAGGGGCTGGGACACAGCATGGGGGAAGGATATTGTGAACAGATGGAGATGTAGAGGGGTTTTTACATGCAGTGGCTGTGTAGTGGAGGAACTACAGAGGGGACCGTTCAGGGAAGTTGAAGTTACACAGGAGAGGGCAATTAAGCAGGGACCATGGAGAAGGAGGTGCTAAATTTGGAAGACTCCAAACTTTGGAAGGGGGTGCAAAATTGGAAGGAGGGGCAGTTTCATGACTGAAAGACAGAAACATGGAACAAAAGAAAAAGAGGAGAGAAAGTGAAAGAAGAAAGGAAGAGAGTGGAAAAGAACATAGACAAAGATAGAAAGAAGCAAGGGAAAACCAGCTATTTAGATACAGAACTGGCTCAAAGAAGATTGAGGGTGGTGGTAGAGGGTTCTTTTCAGACTAGACCTATGACCAGCAGTGTGCCACATGGATCAGTGCTGGGTCCACTGTTTTTTGTCATTTATATAAATGATTTGGGTGTAAACATAAGAGGTGTGGATAGTAAGTTTGCAGATGATACCAAAATTGGATACTTCATAGACAGAGGAAAAGGTTAAGTCAGAGTACAATTGGATCTTGATTAGGTGGACCAATGGACTGAGGAATAGCAGATGGCTTTTAATTTAAATATTGGAAAGGCAAATCAGAGCAGGACATATACACTGGATGGTGAGGTCCTGAGAAGTTTTGCTGAACAAAGAGACCTTGGAATGTAGGTTCACAGTTCCTTGAAAGTGGAGTCGCAGGTAGATCGGATAGTGAAGGCATTTGGTATGTTTGTCTTTATTGGTAAGAACATTGAGTATCAGAGTTGGGAGGTCATATTGTGGCTTTACAGGACACTGGTTAGGCCACTTTTGAATTACTTGTGTAATTCTGGTCTCCCTGCTGTAGGAAAGATGTTGTAAATCTTTCCTGAACCCTTTCAAGTTTCACAAGGATGGTGTTAGTGTTGTAGGGTTTGAACTATAGGGAGTGGCTGAATACATCGGAGCTATTTTTCCTGGAGAATCAGAGGCTGAGGGATGACCTTATGGAGGTTTATAAGATCATTAGGGACTTGGATGGGGTAAATAGACATAGTCTTTTAACTGGGTTGGGGGAATCCAAAACTAGAGGGCATAGGTTTAAGGTAATAGGGACCTAAGGGGCAAATTTTTAATGTAAAGGCTGGTGCATGTATGGAATGAGCTGCAAGACGAAATGGTGGTGGCTGGTACAATTACAGCATTTAAAAGGCATCTGGATAGGAAGGTTTAGAGTGATCTGGGCCAAATACTGGCAAATGGGACCAGATTTATTTAAGATATCTGGTGGGCATGGATGTGTTTGACCAAAGAGTCTGTTTCTGTGCTGTATATCTTTATGACTCTAAGAGGCAAGAGAGAAAACAGTAAGATAATGTGACAGAAAGGAAAAATCAGAGAGGTACAACTAGGAGGCAGGGAGAGACATGGCGAGATTAAAGAGGTGATAGTCACCATTCCGGCTGATCCCAGATCTCGGTTTCTCATACTCCCTCCATCCCATAAGGGACAGTCCCTGTTCCAGTGGTTTGCTTCAAGATGGCTGATTTAGGGATGGGATTGAAACACCACACTCACACTCACACTCACACTCACACTCACACTCACACACACGTCAGTGCACATGGTGAAAGGGATAATGGCTGCCAGAACCTATCTGAAATAGCCCCAGGTCTGTCACTCAAAGTGCCTCTCTGCCTAAGTCCCAGTTCAACCAGTCCCAGCTTTTTGTACCTGAGCCACAATGCCCTCAAGGATGAAGCACAGCCGCAGTCATCTCTGTGGGATTAGAGGGGGGAGGGAAGAGTTGTGAGACAAACAGTAGATAAATAGTTTAGTCCAGACTGCCTTTGTCTACTGCTGCTTTGCATTTTACAGTTTTGGAATGAAAACCATATGTATTTTAAAACTGATCAAATTCCTTTTGCCTTTGGGTTTTCCTATTGATCAATGTAAAATCCTCAATTTGCGATTGCCAGGACTCAACCCAGGTCACCTACTTCTCATACAGCTACACTCCCCACAATACTAATTGGAAGCACACTAGCTTTCGGAGTGACGCTCCTTCATCAGGTGTTAGTCCTGATCACCTGATGATCCAGGTGACTATCACCTGATGAAAGAGCGTCGCTCCGAAAGCTAGTGCTTCCAACTAAACCTGTTGGACTATAACCTGGTGTTGTGATTTTTAACTTTTTTGTACACCCCAGTCCAACACCGACATCTCCAAATCACAATACTAATATTACTGTAGACTTCAACACACAACACAATGCCTAAACACACTTAAAAAGATCTTTATCCTGATAATTTAGAGTGATCTACCAAAGTGATTTTTTAATCATATACGAAGACATGGATTTTAAGGAGCATCTTAAATAGGAGAAGGTGAGGTGTAATCAGAAAGGTGCAGAGAGGGGGTCCAGAAGTCACTCTGGTTGTGTTGGATTCCCCAACTAATGCATCAGCTGGTTTGAGGGAAAGAAATAAATGAGATCAGTGATTTGAATGGAAATAACGTAAATTATTGTTGAAAATAATCAGAAGACACTTTTTACAGGATATTATTTATTCTTTATAATAGAAACTTTTTTTTTCCCTTTTGTCCAGATAAATGGATCAAAGAAATCAGTAAAGAAGAATAGAGATGAGCCTGTGTTTGCATTTCCCCCTCTGGCCTGCAGTAAACGGTAATCCTTGCCTCAAGTCCTTTTTTTTTCATTTGCTTCACTCACTGACAATACAATTGCTTCCGATGAATGTATCTTTTGTGCATATCTA